>NW_026925419.1:0-26179 GCF_032062105.1 Saccostrea cuccullata | reverse complement strand
TTACAACAGACAGAATTTGCTTATTTGTGACCTTGACCTTTGACCTTTTGACCTCAAAATCAATAGGGATCTTCTTTAGTCCATAGGGAGTTGCTATGCTAAATTTCATTGCAAAAGCTCAAAGGGTTCTCGATATATGTGGAAACGAAAGCGTTACAGACAGACAGAAAGACGGACGGACGGACAAACCCAAATTAATATCCCCCACTTTTCAAGCGGGGGACAAAAATTACCACAGTTTGACACTCTAAGTTTTAAAGTTACGCGCAGCAAACTCTCCTGCATGTTTGGTTTATATCTCTTAGTTGATTCGATACGCGTTTCGTAAGTTCTGCGGTCGATATAATGATCTTGTCAGCAAATACAATCTATCATAAGTCAAATGCTGAATGAAGTTTTTCATACTTATTGTTAGACCATTATTTACGTACATATACTGAATTGTAGACAAGTTTTTCCGTTATTTTTCGGTCTTACTACTGCTAATCCCATCGGTATCTGATGCTTTGGGTTAATGAACTTTTGAGCTCGAATATACTACTCAATAGTGTGAATACATGTACACCCCTGTCAACGCGCGATCGGCAACGCGGATGCGATCGGCAACGCGGATCAAAACATTGAAGAAGAAAGTATTGTAGGGGGTAAATTTAAATAGTTTTGTGTGTGCTGGAGTGTAACTAGCTGAAAATAAAATTAAAAGACATTTAATTTAGATAATTATCTACAGTTTAGGATTTACCGAGAGTAAATTTGGTTCACAGTTTCTGTGCAAATGCTACCGATCAAATCGACAATGTTCAAAATATCAAATTTTCATGCTTTGAAATAGTTTATTGTTATTACCTAAGAACATTTGCTGCTTTTGTTATGTAACGGTTCTTGGAAGTATGAACTAAAAGATTTTAAAATTAAAACTACATACAGTATCTTTAAACAAATTTTAACTGGAAAATTTGACAACCGCGAGGCGATCGTCAACGACATGTATCTTTTTATGAAGCGATCGTACAACATAGAAATAGCGATCGTACAACACACGAAATAAGAATAGCACAATTCAGAGAATCTTGTTGTCAAAAAGTTTATTTTGATATACAATAGATATTTTACATTCAAATTAGGCAATCAATCAGTCATTGTTATACCACTTTAAATCTTAAATTTTTCCTACATTTATATAGAAAATTGAAATTAACTGCGTAGATTAAAGAGATACAACTGAAAAAGAGTTTGATGGCTAACAAATATGTAAAGTAGATTTTTTACCTCAATTTTCATAACAGTGTCACCCCCCACCCCCCACCCCCCAAAAAAACCCTAAATATCTTAGATGGTTTATCATGCAAAGTGTAAGTAAAGGAACATTTTCTAAAATCAAGATTCAATTTCGGAAATGTGTTGTGTGGGATGGCGGGAGGGGGTGTTATGATTCAAGTTCTTGAACAAACAAATTTATCCAAAAATTACCAGCTGCCTTACCCGGATTTGACTACATACTGCAAAAGGGGGACAACCAGTCTATTGGTTTAGCCCCCCCTAACTTCAAATTAGCCCCCCCCCCTTCAATTTGCTTCCGACGTGTATGAAAGTAAAGTTTTCACCCCACCCCACCCCCGATTCTACATTGTACATGTGCGTGCATGATATTGAAATTGGCAATTAATTAAAAAAAAAATAATACTAATAATAATAACAGTTTTCAGTAAATTAGAAAATACACTGTAATACATATAATGCTGTTATATTAACGTGTGCGTGTACAAAACATTTTTACTGAAAATATTCGGTAAAGTTGCTAGGTATGCAAATTCCTTTGATCGTTATTTTTATAGTATTAATACATATCTTTTTTTTTATTTTCTGAAAAAAATTCAGTTTTTGATATGTATGCCAACTCCTGTAATTGAACTGCCATATCATAGACAATAAAACCTTTTTTCTATATTGCTAAAATTCGGTCCTATAACACTCTATAGGTGTCTGTTTTAAACAATAATCAAATAATATCAAGAATTTAAGGTTCCATGGAGTTTTAAATTTTGTTCTCTTAAAATACGGACATTATTCAACTAATATACAAGATAAATTCGCTCTTTCCCTCTCGAAAATCAAATGCTCGGTATCTTGTTCTATTTCGACAGACTTTCCACCCATACCACATAGCTATCTATTACTTTATTTCATTAAAAGTATTTTATAAATTTCAAGTTGCACGATCGCATGTTTATCATATTTTCTTTGTTGTACGATCGCATATAGAGTCGTTGCCGATCGCCAAAACGTTTGGCATGTGTTCACTTCAAACCGTTATTTCAACGCTTTCTATTTGATGAAGAACTTCAAATCGGATTTAAAATTTATTATTTACCTATTTACAATTCAAATGTGCCTTTTGGACTGTCGGGTATACGTAATAAGGTAAGAAATACCACTTAAACGAGCTTCATGTGTCACGTTAGGGCAGTCATGTTCAAGGAAAACTTAACTTTAACATAATATATGGCGATTTTTAATGGTTAGAGGACTTTTATGGTGTTAAACATGTCTAGTGGCATTTAAAAAGTCAGGAATGTTGAAGGAAAATTGCGAGGAAATAGGACAAAATAATGTTTTATTTAACCTCATCTTCCTCATGTAGTTGAATTTAACTATCCGCGTTGCCGATCGCATCCGCGTTGCCGATCGCGCGTTGACAGGGGTGATGTACGTCATCACTGTATACAAAGTGCTAATCGAAAATCTACTTGATTTGGATCACTAGCTATATTGCTTTGGGTACTCTGATGCATTATGGGTAAAAATGAAAATTCTGCAAGCAAAAGTGGGTAAAAGTAACCTTAAGACATTAGGAAACTAATTAAACCTTTGTAAGATCAATGTAAATATATTTGAGGAAATTTTTAAGTTGAAACATGTTAGAAATTCGATACCGTTCTCATTTACTAAGTTAAAATGCTATTTTCACTCATTTTGAATTATTTCAATTGTTCTTAATTTTTTGAAAGTATATTCTGTTGTAAAAGTTATTGTATATAAGTTTTCTCCTCAATTCACCCACGAAACATCATCTGATTTCTATACATTACGCTTTTTTGAGAAATTGAGCTATTCTTGTTTTGAGTCAATGCTATTATATGTTTGCAACATATTTTTGCGATTGCTATACTTTTTTCGGATCCTTTTTGTGATTTGCATGAAATCAAGATTTATTGATTTTTGATAAAATTATTGCGATTTTAACAGTTTTGAAAACATATTGGCATTCATAATCACAAGAGAAACATTTATCAGTCAAAAGAAGTTAAACAGAAATTAATAATTATAGAATTTGATGAAATGTTCAATCATTGCTGGTGTTTGTGCTATAATACTTGATTTGCATTTTGTCGCGATTGATACAGAAATGCTATGTTTGATTTGCATAGAATACCTCTTGAAGAATGGTGGCTTATAATGGGGAAGGGGGATATAATCCAAAGACACTTTCTCAAATTTATGTCTTTAAATAACTTAAAATGTATTGATTAATACACGTAATATTAATATTTTCACTAATGTTTTAAAGGTATGTAAAAAGGAAAATAAAGGCTTCACAAACTACTAGTATTTGAACTCCCCCAAAGCTCATGATAGGCGTGAGACTGAATGCGTCAACCACTATACGCTACGGTGTCTTCTTGTTGGTTGTGTGTCAGTTTGCTTTAAAAAAAAAAAATGAATTGTTGAGACAAAAAATATTTTTCCACCTATTATTTAATTTATCCTGGTTCGTTTTTTTTTTTTTGGCTTGCTTCTTTCACCCAACTGTTAGACCTTTGTTTTTATACTAAATTTGTTCGCGAAATTCTCCGTTTACTTGATCAATACATAGGGCTCACAACGGATGTGACCGATCAACAAGGGATGCTTACTCCTCCTAGGCACCTGTTCCCATCTCTGGTATTCCGTGGGGTCCGTATTTATGCCCTGCTCACATATTTGTATTTGTAAATTTTTCGACATAAATCAATGCTCATTATCCTCACTTTTTTAACATTCCAGAAATATTCGACTTTTAAATAGAATGGGTCCAGACTCCATTAGAAAAAACACAGTGGGTTTACTTTTCCGTAATATAAGCACAAAATTTAGGATAGAAACCTGACCCATTCATATTCAGAAATAAATTCTTATGGCTGGAATCGTTGAATATTAACGTACCCATTTACCACTAAATAAGTTTAAAAAACAATTTTCAATCAACATTTCTTAAAGTACAATACTATTATATGAATCAAATATGTTGAAGATGACATTACCGACAACATAATAGTAGAAAAATCAAACTTTTTCGTCATAGAGCGGGTGATTGTCCTCGCCTTATACACTTTCTCTCTCTCTTTTATAAATCTATGATAACGAGATTATAATGCAACTTTAGTAATATTTCACCTATTTTCACACTATCATCAGATATCAGAACTTAAAGCTAAGTATCTGAAACAGAGTCTATGAAAATTAAAGAAATTCAAAAAATATATAGTTACGGAAATTAATTGATTATCAGGGATGTGCTTTGATTTTTATGAAAAAAGATCCATGCATTTCTTCTAGAAATGTAGTACCCGTTTGTTTTCTTTTTATTTCATGAATACATTTTTTAATATCCCATGCAATCTCTTCTTGACGCTCATTTGGCTGAATTGAAATTTGTAAGCGGCATTAATATTTGCAGCTGAATGCGTTTTAATCATTGTGTTTTCTTATCAAAACTTTGAATGCATATATCTACCACTAAATATTTACAAAACTATGTGTATATATCAAGTCAAAGAGTTGAAATCGATCTTTAAAATTGTTTAAGATTTTACAATTTGGTAAGCAGCATTAATTTTTTTTTCTTTGGTATGTTTTTGTTAATGAATGACTGTCATAAGTTGATGGAAAAAAATGAGAATACCGGTATATATGGAAGAATGAAGCTTGTCCACCAATTAAGCCGACCCCTTCCCCAACCATAAAGTAGCGTTTTTGTGTCAAGATCTTTAAATGTTATGGACAACAATGTAATCCCCTCCCCTTCCCAAAGAAATTTATGCTGGATTCATCCTTTATTCCGGAATTTAAAACAAATGGAAATTAAGATATTTATTAACGAATTATAAACGTCATTAGAGTTGTTTCCATTATACAGAATAAAAAGATACTTTCACGAAAGGCCACACTACTTTTTCTATAATTTATACAAATACATATGTAAATACACTCACTGACTGAGCATAATACGCTCAAGGTGAGCATATGACACATGGACCTCCTATGGACTGGGCCAGATTTGAAATGTAAGAGGAGTCTGGGGAAGAAAATATTGTACAAGACTGTTGTAAACACAAGGTAACGTCAATAAATTATTTCACTAATTGCACTAGGCCTAACTGCTATATGTATACTCGAAAAAAGTATAGCTGTCATGACAACAAAGATAGCCTTCTGGATATTTTCTACGCAAACCAAAAGTAGCTCCGGAAAAGTTGGGTAGGTGCATATTTGATGTGATTGTCAAGATATAACGAAAACCTTGTGGTCAAATTTGATAGCTAACGTTTGATTAGGATTTATATTAAACAAAACAATAAAATGTTTTATTGCAGTAATGTCAAGAGTCCATTCAAGTGGCTAATTAGTCGAAAAATGACCATCAGATGCGTGAAAAACGCGTGCTACTGATGTTTAAGGAAGGGTGGGTGACACAAAAACCTAATAATCTTTAAATATACCAAGAAGAAGTTTCATATTGGTTGAAGTAGTTTTATTAATAGTAAAATACCGTATATTAAAGACATTTTTTGTCTAAATGTGCAGACAGAAACTTCGAATGACCCAAACAAAAATAGCTAGTGATCCAAATCAAGTAGATTTTCGATTAGCACTTTGTATACAGTGGTCATATAGTTCATAAAGTAAAAAAAATGAATGGATTAATCCACTCCATTTAATAAGTGGAAAATGGTTGGACTATGCTTCCTAGGTAAGAGACACGTTGAATCCTACTTGATGGTCATTTTGGCCATTGATTTGGGTAAAATTTAAAAAGTTACACAATCCCAAGAGATGTTAAACTATTGCAGTGACAATATAAAAAAAAATAGATATCACACATTTTTCCTGATACACTGCGAGGGTTGTTCGAAAAGTTCGGGGACTCCTTTCATATCTCCAAATGATTTTTCAGTGAATATAATATATCATCAAGTCAATGATGTGTATTATTTTTTTTTCAAACAAATTGTTATTTACATACTAAATTGTTGACGGATTCTCCGTTTGCCGATCCTGAGAATAAACATGCGGCGGGTGTGACCAGTCGACAGGCATACTCATCCATGACAATTGCTCCCACCTCTGATATTTTTAGAGATTTGTGCTCGCGCTGGCTTTGCTCTCAATATGTATTTTTTCAAAAGACTTTTGGGTTTGAGTCACAGCAATGTGCTCAGTGTCCTCCGGAATTGATCAGAATTGCTTAGAAATCTCTTTGGCGATTGAAAGAAAACTTGAAGTCTTATAAACCAAATCTAAAGATCTTTTGGCTAAACACTATCTCAAATGAAAACATATTCAATAAAAATAGTGACGAATCATCTTTTAAAGTGGGGGCAGATTTTTAACTAAAAAAATTGACGAGCAAATTTTGACAAAAACGGGGGGGGGGGGCTCTTGCAAACTCGAAAATCATATTTCGGGAGGGAGGGAGGCGAACCTATTCTAGTAAAGAAAGTTACCATTTGTAATCCATCCGAACTTGACGATGGCTTTGGCTTGGTCATGTCGTATGCATGCCCCCAACTTACTGCCCAGGTGTAACGTTGAATATTGACCCGTGTTGAAAATTGACCCGGGGGTCATTTTTCAACGTTGAATATTGAACCGGGGTCATTTTTCAACGTTGAATATTGAGACCAAAAGTCGTTGAATTTATACCCGGGGTCATTTTTCAACAGCTTGAATTTTTTTTTTCTTACACCTGATGACGTCAACAAGTTGAAAATTGACCCTGTTGAATATTGACCCCACCTCAAAGTTTGAACATTTTTTTTAGCTGGGAAGTTGTTTTACGGGATTTATCAGCATCACTTTATTTATATTTCGGTTTCAATTTTTTCCCTTTTCAAGAATAATAGAAATAAACATACAGTATCACCCCGTGTATACATGTACATTTTGAACAGTGCACGATTTCAGTTATCTTCAAGCATAACAACTTTATTTTTGACAATACTTTCCAAAATCCATGGCATCCATAAATAACTACATAACAACGAATAGGGCATAAAACAAAAATCTTAAAAATCTGCAGTCTAGAAAGTAGCCCTATATTTATTGATCAGGTGGGTGGAACATCCCATCTAGTCAAATTCAGTATAAAAGTAACAAAATTTATAGCCTAAAAATTAGAATGAAACACATCGACGAAAATGATGCCAATGATAGGTTATATTTGTGAAAAGAGCAATATAGCGACCATAGCATGTAAGTAATGCTGACTTTAAATAATTTGTTGAAATCCCTGTAACAATTAACTTATTTGTCAGTAGACTGTCTCGGCTTGAAAATTGATCGCTTTCGGACCATAAACTTGAGCATGAGATTATTCTTATTTTAAAACATTCTTATTCTATGGAATGTGATTCTATTTGATTACTTGTTATTTCTATTCCATTATTTGTAATTTGTATTCGATAAATTGCTATTCCAATTACAGGAAATGTGACAATATGATTCATATATCATAAAATTTACATATTTTTTTCTCGAAAACACGCGTTTCCTATTCGATGTCATTAATATTCAAAACAATCGGTTGCTAGTCGCTAATTTTGTCATTCCTATTCCATTTATTTTATTTTTTTTATTCGATAGTTATTTGGTTTATATGCAATAAAGTTGTTGTTCGAAAACATACTAGCATCCATTTCTATTCGAAAAAATACGATTCCTTTCGATAAACTTTTCATCTTATTTACATAATTTTATCTCTATGATCTCCTATGCGATGTTTTTTTAAAATTCTTTTTCAATAATTGTCATGATTGCATTCTGGGAAATATGACAAATTAAACTAGAATTGGTTGTAAACTCAATTAAATAGGAATGTAAAATTACACATTATTATCGAATATAAATCATTTTATCACATAGATTGACAAAACAAAAGAACGAGGGCGCTTTTGATGGGCATTCGGCAGGAACCTGGGCGTAATTGAAAAGTGAAAATTTTATTGACATGTCACATGAAATTTTAACATTTTTTCAATTTATCGGGTTCCTGTGCAATAGGAACGGAAAATATTTTCCCGAAATTGAGCTTTGATTTGCTAAAAAAATAACTTGAAAATTGGCCATATCAGACATTTGGTACAAAATTGTACATTTTGAAACACATTTTTCTAAAAATTTTCTATGTCTGGGTCTTCTCTCCATGGTTTTAGTTGTGTGTATTTTAATTCAAAGAAACGATTACACTTTTTAAAAAAATGGAGAGAAGACGCAGAGACCACGAAAAATGAACTTTTCCCCAAAAAATCCAAATGTGTCAATGTGGTGCGTCTTTGTCCTTTTAAAGACGTTTGTAAATGTGTAGCGGTGATAGCTCAGAAAGTTAAGCTATCTGTTCAGTGTACTCGAAGTTAAAGGTTTTTGGTTCGAGCCTGGCATGGGGCGTTATTTTTTTTTATTCGGGCAAGCAACCATTTATTTTGTCAGTTTCGTTTTATGTACTGATGTATTAAAATTTTGAATTAGATAAATTTTGGTTCAGTTTGGTTCTCAAGCGAAATCAATTCTAATCTTCTATTTTATAATGTACATGTACACGTATCATGCATCTACATGTATGCATTAAATATATTTTAGGTTTTATTTTTTGTGAAATATTATGTTATAGTACCCCCTAGAAAAAAAATGACATAAATGTAACAATTCCACAATGTCTTTCAAATTAAATGAAACAAAAAAACCATCTTCTTTGAAAATTTTGGGAATAAGGCACAAGTTTTCTCTCTTCAAGACTTAGAGACTAGGGATCAGCATAAATTAAGCTGTTGCTGTTTAATATTTAATAAATGTGTTTCGTTTTATACATTGATGGAGTAATTATAGAGGATTTAGTTATTCAGAATGCTAATTTGATTATTTGATTATGTCTCGTATCAATTTTTGACAAAGGCATCCAATATGTTTTAATATAAAGCACATGTAGATCCTAATTCAAGACTTCAAGGCATTGTTACGTCTCATCAATTACGGAACATTAAAATATATTAATACAAGTTGTAGTAATTTTTTTTCAGAAATATCAAGTCATATACTCTGTATTATCTTTAATTGAGAAATCAATACTATTTCTGTTTTTACAAAAAATTATCTCCATTTTAACACTTGTTCTATGAAAAAAAGTAAGCGGGGGGGGGGGGGGGGGGGGGGGGGGGGTGTCACTCACTTTAATGAAATTTTCTAAAAGGACTCCTGCAATATAGCATATGATCACAAGAAAAAAAAACATAAAGTCAATATGCATTTCAGATTCTATGAATAGTAATTCAAGTCTTTATGCTGTTATATACTTAATCATGTGATCAAGTCAGAGAGCTTAGAATAAAAGGTGATATCACCTATTTGAATAAGTGCTATCACCTATTCGTAATGGTGATATAACCTATTTGAGTTTCTTACAACAGTCAATAATGAATGCTCCCTGTAATACATTGTATATAGATTACCACTGGAACCAAGAAAATTCGGACTACCCAGTTTTCATGCGTTTTCTACGATTTTCTTGTTGATAACATGATATATAAGTGAAATAAATTAATTTGTAAGCAAAAAGAAACTACAGCTGTTTGATGGGAAAAGGTAATATCGCCCATTCGAATAGGCGATATCACCTTTTCGAATTGGTGATATCACAAATTCAAATCAAATAGGTGATATCATCTATTGGAACAGGTGATATCACTTATTCAAATAGGGGATATTACTTTTTGCAGTAAATACCAAAACGGGGCCTCATACCTATGAATTAAGTCACAGTAGTGAAAACCCAATCATAAATATGTGTTTTTATGCTGTTGAATTTTGAACCGGTTTCATGATCAAAATTCAACGACCCGGCTCAGTTTTCAACGGATTAGGGTCTAAATTCAACACCTTTAGTCTCAGTATTCAACGTTGAAAAATGACCCCCGGGTCAATTTTCAACCCGGGTCAAAATTCAACGTTACACCGGCAAGCCCCGGATGCCCTTCGATAGACACACCAAGCAACTCGTGTTACATTAAGCGAGCTCGTGTTATAGCTTGAAATCGTGTTGTGTGTTAGCGCGTATGCGTGTTGTGCATACTCGTGTTAGCGTGAACGCGTGTTGTGTGTTAGCGCGTCAGCGTTTTGTGCGAACTCGTGTTAGCGTGACAGCGTGTTGTGTGTTATTGCATTAGCGTGTTGTGCGAACTCGTGTTAGCGTGACAGCATGTCGTGTGTTAGCGTGTCAGCATGTTGTGCGAACTCGTGTTAGCTTGACAGCGTGTTGTGTGTTAGCGCGACAGCGTGTTTTTCTGAACGCGCTGTTGAGCTAGGCCCTATCTGGACACGATTTGCGAAATAACCAAAGCTATTTTGACATTAAAAGAGAGTACACGGGTATAAGAATGAACAAGATGTGTTTGTGAAACATTGATGCCCCCATATGGCAGCTTATGGCGAGGGTTTAATTTTCTCAAAAGAAAATCAAGGTCAAAAGGTCCGAAGCGTTGGTACCTAAACAGGAAGGTCTAGTAACAAGGAACACACCAATGAAATATGAAAGCCCTAGGACTACCTGTTCAAAAGTTATATGGCCGAGGTTAAAGTTTTTTTCTAAAAGTGGGTCAAACTCTAAGGTCAGGGTCAAAAGGTCAAAAATATTTATAGCAACTGAAAGGTCTTATTGTCACATGTACAATGATATATACACTGTGCATGTGAAGTATGAAAGCCCTAGCTGCAACTGTTCAAAAGTTAAGTTGAAGGTTAAAGTGTGGTATTTTTTGTAAAGGTAATCAAGCTCCAAGGTCAAGGACAATAGGTCAAAGTTGGTGGTACCCAAAGAAAGGTCTTCTCACAAGGAATACACCTGTGAAATATGAAAGCCACAGCCCCATCATCTCGAAAGTTATGGGCAAGGTTCAAGTTTTTGCGGACTAACAGACAATCAGACAGAGAGACAGACAGGGCATAAACTTCGTTTACGGGGACATAAAAATGTTAACAAAATCTAACTCTCTCTATCGTAACTTTAGGCCTTTCATAAACAGCTTATAAAGAAGATGGTAGGGTTTAAACTCTTATTGAGGTGCTGGCGAGTTAATGTTTAAAAAGTGTGAAATTCTTTTGATTGTTTAATTCGGTATAAAAAAAAATTACAATATTAACTTTTTAATTTATGAATTTATTTTATCGTTTAAACCAAATATAACCTGTTATAACAAATTTATAAATAACGACTTTTAAAAAAATATGATAAAATGAATTCCAAACAGTTGTTTTAGCATAGTAAATTCGCTAAATGGGAGCTTTTCACAAGTGATACAAGGGAAGGAACTCGAATTTCGTTGCTATTATTAGTCACGTGACAGCAATCGTCAAAATAGCAACAATAAACTGTCATGGCGGCGGTAAGTACCGAGTTCTTTCGGTTCACGATTTACAGATATGTATGTCTGCCGAATATTGGGTTTTAGAACAAAAATATGAATTAATTAAATGTAGCTCGTCACTTGTCTTAGTATTAACTAAAAATACCATTGAAATTAAGTCATGATCCTTCAAGTTAGCGGAATAAATTGGAGAAGATAACGTGGTTAACACTAAATATTGTTGACTTCACGCAAATCCCCTTTATATTTTACGAAAATGTGTCTAATAAATACTTTATAAACCGAATGCTTCAATTTATTTACACGATATATTTCCCTGTCTGTTTATATTATCCATGTTAATGTAATAACTAAATACAAATTCTTCAATAATTAAATGATTTTAGGATGATAAAAAATTATTTTATCTTTTAAAGTGAATTTGCTTAGGAAAGAAGATTAATGACTAAATCTGAGCAAGAGTATCATGTAGGTCTTTTTCAAAGTTTATCAATTATTTGCTGATGTTAGCATTTTTCACTTTTTAAAAAATTAAAAAGTTTTGCTTGGATTAAATTTTAGTATATTCCTTCAACATTGTTAGTTTTATCAGTGTATTTACTTTCTTTTCACTAAAATTATTAAATGAGGTTGTCTGTTGAAAAAGACATTATTGCATTCTCTTTCATGCATATTTCACACCTTTAAATTAGCTAATACTGTTAATATGCAAGAGAAAAAGTCAGATGACCATAAACAGGCTTTAGTTTATCAATAATTTATATGTACAGTATTGTATACCAAATCATTAAAATTGATAAAAATTCAATTGCCATAAAATGACTGACACCACCAGTGTGTTTTCTTCAATTACATATTAAATTTTTCATCAGATTCTTTTGTAAATCAGAACTTTAATTTGTCAGTTTTATGGTAGACATACAAAGTATGTATTCATATTTTGAAAGAATAAAAGTTTCACATTATGCAAAATAAACATTTTAATGTAGTCCCTTGGATTTTAAACATTTGTATATTTATAATATATAGTGTACTTATATACATATTTTCTTATATCTTTTGCAGGTCAGTAACTCCCAGATATGATATGACAAAAGATACAGACACAGGACAGAACATGAAGTTTTCTGTCTCCAGATAAGATACTCATGGATCTCGACAATATACATTGGATTTTATCTCATTATAACAAGGATTTATAGTTTATTGATATATATTTTACAAGAAAATGAATCGATACCAGATAATAAAACAGTTGGGGGATGGGACCTATGGAAGTGTGTTGCTGGCCAACAGTGCTGAGACAGGAGAAAAAGTGGCAATCAAAAAGTAAGTTCCGCAAATCAATCTCGTTAGTCATGGCTGGATTGTCATTGATCCACTGCTTTCTTGTAATTAAATCTACATACTGCATAAAATTGCCTTCACAAAATCCATACCTTCTACACATCAATTTGATTAACCTCCTCGTCAATTTTTATGTTGATTTTAAAACTTTCAGAACATTTTGTTGTTTGATTATTTTTTAAGCTTGTTAGTTTTTTAACATCTGACATGCATTATGTCGTAATTTGTAATATATATGCAATCAGCATGTATTTGTTATAAAATATTCAGACAGTTATGTTACACTTTTGAAAAGTAGAAGGTTTCAAATATTTTTTTTCAAGTTGAGGAGAATTTCCAATATTAAAGAATTAAGCTACAGGTTTAATTAAGTAATTAATGCATACATGGGATAGTGCTGTATACAGCAGCAAGCCATTACACATTTGCAATAGGTAGCCTAAAGCTGTAAAGACAGGCTGCTATGAGTTTATTACATTTACCAGGCTACACTACATATATTGTAATTTTTCAAAGAAGTAATTTACTCTAGCGCAAAATTGCCTGCTAATTCTTTGAGATTTTAGATGAAATTCAGTATCCTATTATATAAGGTCTCTTTGTATGTATTTTTTTTTGCAAGGGGTAGGGGGGATCTTCAAGCATTGTATATGTTTCATTTGTCATAGGGTATTATCAAATTATCATCAATGACATCCCTTAGCATTTACAATTTTAACAGTCAGTGACATATAGAACTTTGTTAACCTGGTCTAACTCGAGTATTTTGTAAACCTCTGCATTAGTTCTTGTAGGTCAGATAAAGTGTAAATTCTTATGTACATTATTAAAAGGGCTTTGAAGACAGGTGAAAAATAAATTTCAGCTTTTGGTATATTTAAAAACCTCAAGAGAGAGAGAGAGAGAGAATTTGGTATATTTATAACTCATTCTTCAGTACTGAGTTCAGATGTGTGACCAAAGGGTTATTTTTTAAAAATAATCAATTTCATAATTTATGTATATTAATTGAGTCAGTACCCTTCCTGCTTCTGAAAAAAATTGATGGGAAGATAATCTGAAGTCTTAAAGAGGAGATAGGTGTCCAAATGTACAAGCATGTCTGAAATTTTATGCACATAACTTGGTGTCCACAGTGACTGTTTTTTAAATCAATAAGCTATTCTTTTCTGGTGAATCCTTTTTGAAGTATATAAACACTAGTTTGCATGTTTTATTGCATGACTTATTTCTACCTTATTCCATTATAATTAGAAAATATATCCAAGATTACCAATGGACACCGTTACTTACATAAGCACTAAACAAGTAACATGTTACTAGAATTTAACAAGTTGTTAAAATATGAAAATAATGTATTCAAAAAGGTATGATGAAATCATGTTTAATTTTATATTAAATGGAATTTATTTAAAAAGTCACAATTTTTATTTCTAGTTTCAAAAAAGGAGAAATTATGTAAGTAACATGGACACCTAACTCCGAATCAGGCTTTAAAAACGAACAAAAAAAATAACAAGACAATCGAACACTTGTCTTTAATACTTTTAATATTTCATTTCAAAGCTTAATAATAGACTAGCTTTCAAAGAGAATTAATGCAGACAAGTAAATTGTCAGATGGATTGCTAAATATCCTAGGTCTTCTATTTTGAGTCTTGGATCTTTGTGTCATTGTTACGAACATATTTCAGTCATTTCTTGTAAATCTGAAAGAAAAAAATATATAAAAAACAAAATACAACATGATGTAATCAACACATATGCTGTTTAATTATATTTATTATATATCCTTGATAAAACCAGAAAGAAGGCAATTAAAGTACAAATTATGTCACTACTTCAAGTTTTCGTGTCTCTGTTATGAACGTAATTGCGTAAATGATATGGCAATATTAAAACAAATATTCAAAAAGTATTCATCCTTTGATAAGAGCAGAACAAAACTAACAAATATAGAATAAAATATAGTACAATATAACTTTATCATTAATAGATTATACAAATAATGCAAAAACACATGTTCGTAACAAAAGACGCGAATCAAAAGTCAAATGTTAAACCAAAAGTACTCGACTCGGACAGATTTATGCATTTTGTATGGTCATAAGCGACATATTTCAGTTTCTGATTAATGGCTACATGGTATAGAAATACAATGACTGTATTTATGTGTTAAAAATTCACTAAAATTGATACAATATGAAAATACTTACCGCATCTATTATGTACGTAACTTCTGTCTTCCACGTGGACACAATGAGCATCGCCATGTTTTTTGCAGACCGCCGCGCAACCTTTCTACTTTCGTTTTTAATTTATAATTATACCACTGCTACGGACTTCCTGAGCCAAACTTATGATTCATTGGCTGTTATTTTAGCAATCATACTGAAAGCTATTATGTTCGTAACGGTCAAGACACCAAACATTTTACAATCAGAGATCATTTTAAAATTACAAAAAGAACTGAGGTATGTTCATGAAGCATATTGTTAAAAATAATTTATCACACATACTCATTAATTAAACACAGAAATTGAACTTGACAAATTATTTAATGTTTGTAGGGAAGTGTTAAAAAGTTCAATGCATATGGACACCATGCGTTACGAACATAAACCACAAATTTTTAAGTTCAGAAAAAATTAATTAGGATAATTCTAGCATGTTTGACAAAATAAATATATTATTTCATTCATATGCTAAGATAATGTACACATATATCATGCCAAATGATTTTATTTTTAAATAAAACAACATCTTTATGCCTATTCGAAAATTATGTCACATTTTCTGCAATTGAAATCCCGTAAATGCAATCCAACAATGATCAAAATTTTTTTATTCCTCAACTCATATCCATAAAACTATTTATACTATATCCTTACACAAGTATCCAATCATATCAATATCAATCTATCTGCTTCCACTTTATTCATTGGAAAATAAAGGAGAAAAGAAATATATTTTAAAAATTCACCAGTATTAAAGAATGAGTTTTATAGCATAGGCAAGGCAAAATATAATTGATCATATATCTTGCATAGGTGCAATTTTTTTGGTAGAAAATGCAAAGTAAACAGTAAAGTAATATGGGTATAGTACAAATACTGTTGTCCCATTTTAAGTTCATCGGAGAAATATTGATAATTATTTGATGTATGGCCAGGTTAATATTTACAGAGTTATAAAACATGGAAAAATGATTATAAATTATTTTTGAAAAACAGATATTAAAATTGATATCTGCAGTAATATAAAAAGAATGGAATTCAAAGTACATTTCCAAAATTCTTTTACATTTATTAAACAATCAGACTGACAGTCTGTGTATTCAAATGATGATTTATAAAAACACTTAGTAAGGTTTAATGCTTTTATGCTTGATATTTTCGTTTTGGTTTATCTGCAAAGTAGGCCATAAGTTTTAGTCCCAAGATTACCTCTTAATACCTCTGCTCGTGAAAAGTTCCATTTTAGGGCTTTTTGCCAAAGCAAGTCAGTGTGTATGAAATCAAGGTCATTGAGTGATAAAATTTTGAACCAACATATGTATATACATTCAGTTTTTTAATAAAAGGTATTGATCTTGAAATTCTTTGCATATACAGTAAAATTTGAATAAATATTTGTCTAGGAGAAAGGGTAATAAAATACTTGTAGAGACAAGAAGGGGACAGTTCCTGCTGTGATTGTAGGTGTTATACTAGATAAAGTAATAGACATGTGTATGATAGGAGAGGAACTGTATTTCTCTTTGTAGACATCAATCTACTGTCCCATTCTGAACACTTTAATCAATCTTTTTTTTCTGAAATTGAGATTTGTTCATAACTGAAATACTCCCTCTAGAGACCCACACAAATCAAATTCCCTCATCAAGGATTATTACCCTGGAAAGTGTTCTTTCAGTTTCTTGGATAAAACTTTCCTTAGATACCCATAAAAAAATTTGTCCAATACAAAATAATGCAGTATCTGGTAAAGGATTAGGATATGATTTATTCAAATAAGTCAAGTCCACTTTCAAAAGGGGAGGGACGGGGGGGGGGGGGGGGGGGGGGGGGGGGGGTTAATTTAAAAAAAAAGTATTGTTTAAATTAATATTGGATAAAGATGTCTTACAAAAATCCCATTAAGCATGAAAATTATGAAATAAGACTTTAGAAAATTGTAGATTCAGCGTGCATAATGTGTAGCCATAAGGACTATAAGGAGCCCCCCCCCCCCAGAATGGTCCTAAGGTCTTTATTTGAAAAATGTGATATGTCAGGATGAAATTTATATAAATGGGATAAACATTTAAGCTGTTTATTTATGGGTGCTGGTTCATCACTATTCCACTGTGTTTTCCTCCATTATAGAATGTTTTCCTCCATTGTAGAATGAAGAAAAAATATTACTCATGGGATGAATGTCTGAATTTAAGAGAAGTTAAGGTATTGTATTTCATGAATTTGCTTTGTTTGAAGTGAAATTTGTTATATTTGTTAAACTTATGTTCACAAAATATTTTAAATCATGGGAGTTAAAAATCATTTCGCTGTACTTGTCAATTTATCTTAAGAATGTTTGCTACTTGCTAATACTGATTGAATGAAATTCTTGTAAACTGAAAGGTTCAGAAGCATCTTTCAAAAAAAGAATTAGGTACAATTTTGACACTAATAAATTATCAAAATAATGTAAGATTGAAGAAGGTGTCCTTACATAATTTCTTGTTCATTTTTACAGTCCTTACGGAAACTGAACCATGCCAACATAGTGAGGCTGAAAGAAGTCATTCGAGAAAATGACCAGTTGTTCTTTGTGTTTGAGTTTATGAAAGAGAACTTGTACCAGATGATGAAAGACAGGTGAGAAAGATAGTCATAGTCTTAATATAGACTTTTTTATTGAGTATTAGATATGTTGTGTATATAGCCACTAACCAAAGAAATAGGGGTCTTACATAATAGAGCTGCATGCCTAAATAATGTTAGATATTGATAGGTAAAAAGATAAACTCTCTCAATATGTGAGCATATGAATATCAAAACAAAGTTGATGTAATGTAAAACATCACACAAGAATCATTAATGAGACTCGACTCCACCCAGTTTAATTATGGTAAATATTTTCCTACAGGTTGATCTTTAAATTTTAAAGTTACATAACACCAAAAGTACAGCATAAATCAGTGAACAGCCCTATTGAAATGCATGCAAACAGATTTCATTTCTATACCACTGTGAATGATGTATAGATAAATAATAGGGAGTTAATCAATACATAATACACACTGAGCTAAACGCGTTTGATAAAGAAATCCATCAATATTGAATGACCAGGACAGCCAGTTGTACGGTGTATCAATGTTAATAGTGATAATATTTACTCAGCTACGGGCAACGCAGCATCATTCGATAATTTCTTGTCTATGGTACAAACAATACACAAAGATTACTCACTGTTAGACATTGGTGTAATGCATGTATATTACAGTGGAGTAAATTAATTTTTCATGTTAACTTATCCAAAAAAATCATTAGGTGCAGATATATTTAAAAAAAAGATATCTAATTTAAAATGAAGAATAAAATTACACTATATTGACTTATTTATTTTCTCAATTTTCTTTCTTTTTCTTTTTTTTTTTTAATATTTCATTTAGAGTTTATTATAAAGCAAATGAAATGTTTCATTGATAAAATTTCAATAAAGTCATATGTATCAATTTTTTTAAAAATTAAATCTTTTTATAAATTGAACTCATTTAGAATAAAAGCTTACAATATTTAATGAAAAAATCTGCCACAGTTAATTAAATAGACATCTTAATTCATTTTCAGAGACAAATTATTTCCAGAGTCTGTGATCAGAAATGTCATTTACCAAGTTCTTCAGGGATTGGCTTTCATGCACAAGCATGGTACGATAATACTAAGATCTGATGAACATTGATTATTTTATATCTCAGAGAATTAAAACACAGGAATGAAGTTTATGTTCAATAGATTTTTTCATATATTGATTTTTTTAAAACAACACTTGACAAGTTGTGTAATCACAGATATAACATACATGTACATGTACCCTAAGTACACAAGATATTTAGGACGTACAATGTAGATGACTTTTAAAACATTTAAAAAGAATATTTATTGTGTTTATATTTTCTTACTGTTGTCTTATTCAACTTTTTATTTGCAGGCTTCTTCCATAGAGATTTAAAACCAGAAAATCTGCTATGCACAGGCTCAGACTGTGTCAAAATTGCTGACTTTGGATTAGCAAGAGAAATAAGGTCAAGGCCACCCTACACAGACTATGTGTCAACTCGGTGGTAGGTGTTCATTGATTATATATACTTCTGAAGACAGGCCATTCTTCTATATGGTATTGAGTCAAGGAGTTCATGCAAGAGATATTTCTAATTTCTTCATTTATGATAAAATATGAAGTCTTTCCTTGAAGTCATTATGCTGGTTATTGGACAAAGAAATAATTTAATTGACAGGTTTAAAGATCATCTAGTTTTCTCCACTTAACATCAATGCAGTGTATTAATTATATATAAACAAGTTTGGTGATGAAGACAAAGTAGTTTGCTCTTACTTATCAGTTCATTAAAAGGAAATACCCCCCCCCCCCACCTTCTCCCTCCTCTCCAAAGTAAAACCATTAATAGTGGTAAGTTGAAATGCTGCTTTAAAGAAACATATATGAGATTAGATTCTGCCTTTAAAAATCTGCATATTAAAGTAAATGTTTTTACAGCCAGTTTCATTTTGCTTAAAAAAGGCCTTGTATATTTTACACTAATTTAAGATAGAAGTCTAAGTTTGTGGAATATACAGAAATCATTACAAAAAAGACCAGTTGAAAAGAAGATAAAATGAAAAATTCTGTCTCAAGATTTTTTTTTCATTGCTTTTATTGATTTTTTTTAAGTAAAGGCAGTCAGAGTGAAATTATGTTTGTTAATTAACTTTGATCAGAGTGAAATTGTGTTTGTTAATTAACTTTGATATTTCATAAATAAAATAAGTGTAAATCTGAAGAAGTCTGATAATGCACTTATCTTAAAAATACTAGCCTTAGATCAAAGTTTGATTGATTAAAAAGCACATACATTACAAGTAATAGCTAATAAGATGGACAGATGCAGTACTAGAGGTATCTTAATTTCTTGTGATCAATGTTTTGTATGCAACTAAAGTTTTACTGCTTTGTTGGTACCTAATTTTGTGGGTAACTCTTCTATACAGAATAAAAGATTTATTGAACCTATTTAATGACAGAGTTATTGATTGCATAAATGTATATTCCAGAGTTAGGAATACCTGTAAAATCATCTTACATTTGCCTAGGGATTGTCCCCAACAAACACTAATAATTCCACAATTATTTCAGATAGTGGCAGTGATTGACAAGAATATTTCATATACATTTACAAATACATGTTTATCTTTGTTTTAGAAATTCTTATTAAAATAAAAATAATATAAATATTTTTCCTGCACATGCAGAGTCTTTTATGCCTACTGAATTGTTGCCCTTATTTTCAGGTACCGGGCACCAGAAGTGTTGTTACGGTCCGTCAGTTACAGCTCGCCCATTGATATATGGGCAGTGGGCTGTATCATGGCTGAACTCTACACCCTCAGGCCTTTATTTCCAGGAAGCTCAGAAATTGATGAGATTTTTAAAATATGTTCCGTGCTGGGCACACCAAAGAAGGTAATAATAAAAATCCATTTTTCTCTTCAAACCCCAAAGAAGTTGTATTTGTAAATTTCTGAAGGCAAATTTAAATTTAATTTGATTTAAATTTAATTTGAATCATGTTTTCTTCCTGTACAGGAAGAGTGGGATGAGGGATATAAACTGGCAGCTGCTATGAACTTTAGATGGCCACAGTGTGTTGCCAATAATTTAAAGACTCTAATACCAAATGCTAGTAATGAAGCTATCCACTTAATGAAGGATATGCTACTGTGGAATCCGCAAAAAAGACCTAATGCCAGTCAGGTATCTTATCAATTATAGATAAAGAAATATCATTCTTTATAAATGTCAGTCATTCAGCTCATAAATACTGTGGTTTTCTATTGTATTACTTGTGAATATGTATGAAAAAAAAATCATTGTAACACTATTTTTTTTTTTCTCAACAGTGTTTACGATATCAGTACTTCCAAGTTGGACAGAATCTAGGAACCACACAGGTTACCAACCGTCCTCAGGTTACGAACAAAATCGCTAGCCCCGTCAACCCTACCCCCACCAAGGGGCTCCAAGAGGAGAAATATTCCTTCAGTCCAAGTAAACCAGTGGAATCCAAACCAGTTAATTCCCCTGCCCAGCCCTCATTTGGGATATCTAAGCCTGTAGAAAATAGTGTAAGATTCATCCTAGTACATCAATTAAAAAATTTGCTTAGAATTTATAGAAAACACTATTTTTGGTGTACAAAAGTTGTATACTGTTTTGTGTATGATATTTTATATAATACATGTACATTCATACAGCATTTTAAAAATCATTACTTGCATTTTATTTTGATTAAAAAAATCAAAAAATTCAATTTTTCTTCTACTTTTATTTACCTTTTTTTCTACGTGTACTTTTATTCTTATGATGATTATTTTTATTCTGGTTATTTAAAACATCTACATGTATCTTCATTCTTCTGATTCTATTTTAAAGAATTGGATTCGTTAGATGTTTGTCTGAATCAGAACTCATATTCATTTACTATATGTTCCTCAACAAAAAATGTCTTTTTTTCTAGGAACCTTTTGCAGTCTCTGTGAAGAAGAAGCAGCAGCCAAGTGGACGTAAACGTTGGGGGGCAGGACTCTCTGACACATGGGATGATTGGGACGACTTTGATTTCGGTACCTCCCCTAAGAAAAACACCTCTAAAAATATTATCCCTCCTATTGGTAACAAGCCAAAATTTGAACCAAAGAAACAGAGTGTGATGCATAAAGAAAATCATTTTGATGATGAAGATGACTTCTTATCGTAAGTTTTGTATTACATGTACTTTGTAATTCATATTTCAAGATGCTTTGAATAAAAGAAAAAAATTGAATAATTGTCAACTTAATTAAAAGCAAGTAAGAATTGCATTTCATTAAAACTTTGTTATGTAAAATTTTGCATAAGATCATAATAATTGTCCCAAGGTTGAACTTCACACTTAATAGCAAAGAGAAATTCCTCTATATTCCAATATTTACACAGATTACAGTATGATAACAATTGTTTCCTAGTTAACTTTAAAACCAGAAGTTTTATCGTCCTGATGGAAAAAATTAATTGTGTAAATAATGATAACTTGAGTTAATGTGAAGAGAGAATACAAGGATAACTACTGATTTGTTATTGAGTTGATCCTTTTTGTTGTAGGAGTATACTAAAGAAACCCAGTAAGCCGGCCAATAGAATTCCTTCAGGACGGTCCTCTGCCTCCTCAGCCAAGCAACATTACCTGGGGAAGGCTCGATACTTGCCAGGTAGAAACTTCACATTTATATACACAAATTACATAGCAGTTTAGTAAGGATATAACTTACTGGTAACAGTAAACATATATGAATGAATTAAATTATCCAGAATAGGTCACAGGCAGCAAGGGGATTTTGAGAATTACTGGTACACATGAAAGTATATAGATAAGTTGTAAATGTCACTAAATAAGAATCGTTTTGATATTGAATAATTTGGAAGCATCATTGTTCATGGGAAACACTGTTCATGGATTTCTTGGATCAACCTTACCCATGAATTTACATCCCCAAGAACTGATTCATTAAACAATGGTTTAAATGAGAAGGAACCCATGAGATCATGTCCTCATGAACAAGTAAAATTTTGCTGCCCACAAACATTGACCCCTTTATATTAATGATTCTGCAGTTTAAGGCTTGCTTAGCCTGTATTGATACATATGATTCCAAGCATTGAAATAGATCTGTACTTTTTACCCATACAAAATTAATTATGTTTTTTTGCATATTTTCTGTGGTTTTTCAAATCTATTGCAATTTACTTGAAAAAAGAATGCATTTTGGAATACAGCTCTAAGTAATGTCATTTTAAGTAATCCCAAGCTGTTGTTTGAAGTTAAATACTCATAAACTCATGAGAGAATACTTTGTTCTTTATGCCCTTGTAAATGATTGAATATTTTTGCAGGTATAAACCCAAGAAATAGTGCCAAGAAAGACAGTCCTAACAGTTTATGGAACACTCCATCCAAACCCTCTGTGGGGGCTTTGCCCAGCATGGGGGCTAAAAACACCAACCTGGGGACCTTAGGTAAGTTTTTACAGGGTTCATTGACACAGGATTGTAATTGAGTTAGCTTTTCAAAGTATACACTACAACAGTATACATGTGATATGAACTGCCTGCACATGAAATTTCAAATTCTCGGGATCATGGCAGAAAAATGAACATTTGAACCTGTATTTTGAATTGTTTATAAAAAGTGTCTTTTTTAGCTCACCTGAGCCGAAGGCTCAAGTGAGCTTTTCTGCTCACATTTTGTCTGTAGTCTGTCTGTCCGTCCGTCTGTCTGTCTGTCTGTAAACTTTTCACATTTTCGACTTCTTCTCAAGAACCGCTAGGCCAATTTCAACCAAACTTGCCACAAAGCATCCTTGAGTGAAGGGGATTTAAGTCTGTTCAAATGAAGGGCCGAGCCCTCATTCAAGGGGAGATAATTGGGAATTAATGAAAATTTGGTGGCATGTTTCAAAAATCTTCTTCTCAAGAACCACTGTGCCAGGAAAGATGAAACTTATGGTGAAACATCCTCAGGTAGTGTAGATTCAAGTTTGTTCAAATCATGACCCCCGGGGGTAGGGCGGGGCCACAATGGCCAACCAAAGTTTTACATAGAAATATATAGGAAAATTATTTAAAAATCTTCTTCTCAAGAATAACAAAGCCATAATTGATCATATTTATATGGAAGCATCCTCATGCAGGTAGTGTAGATTGAAGTGTGTTCAAGTCATGACCCCCGGGGGTAGGGCGGGGCCACAATGGCTGACCAAAGTTTTACATAGAAATATATAAGAAAATTCTTTAAAAAATTTTCTTCTCAAGAATAGAAAAGCTATAATTGATCATATTTATATGGAAGCATCCTCAGATAGTGCACATTCAAGTTTGTTGAAATTATGACCCCTGGGGTAGGGGGGGAGCAAAATGCCCTATCAAAGTTTTACATAGAAATAAATAGGAAAATTCTTTAAAAATCTTCTTTTCAAGAATAGCAAAGCCATAATTGATCATATTTTTATGGAAGCATCCTCAGGTAGTGTAGATTCAAGTTTATTCAAATCATGACTCCCAGGGGAAGGGCTAGGCCACAATGGATGACCAAAGTTTTACATAGAAATATATAGGAAAATTCTGTTAAAAAATCTTCTTCTCAAGAATAGAAAAGTTATAATTAATCATATTCATATGAAAGCATCCTAAAATAGTTTAGATTCAGCATTGTTGAAATCATGACCCCCGGGGATAGGGGGGAGGGGGGGGATGGCCAACCAAAGCTTTACATATATATAGGAAAATTCTTTAAAAATCTTCTTCTCAAAAAAAGCAAAGCCATAATTGATCATATTTATATGGAAGCATCCTCAGATAATGTAGATTCAAGTTTGTTCAAATCATGACCCCCGGGGGTAGGGCGGGGGAGGGGGGATGGCCAAACAAAGTTTTACAAAGAAATATATATATAGGAAAATTATTTAAAAATCTTCTTCTCAAGAAAAGCAAAGTCATAATTGATCATATTTATATGGAAGCATCCTCAGGTAGTGTAGATTCAAGTTTGATCAAATCATGACCCCCGGGGGTCGGGCAGAGCCACAACTGCCGATCAAAGTTTTAAATAGACATATATAGGAAAATTCTTTAAAAATCATTTTCTCAAGAGTAGCAAAGCCATGATTGGTCATGGGACTACTTTTGGAGTTAAACTTTTCAATAATAAACCAATTTCTCCTTTTTCCTAGCCACAGTGCTCAGGTGAGCAATGTGGCCCATGGGCCTCTTGTTTTATTTTTTATTTTTCTTTCAACATCAGAAATGTTTGGTGCCTGACTCTATACTTATTTAAATAATAATGAAGTGAGTGTGGTCTTTTGACAGGTGGGGGGCCCAGTAGTTATGGCATGAGAAACAATGCTGACAACTCCAGCTATGTACCGTCATTTTTATCCAATACCAAAGGTGGTTCAAGTAAGTAATGTGTTAAACAATTGACATTGTTTAACCAGTTGTAGGTTGAGCAAGCCTTTCAAATACTATAGATGTAACAGTAACAATATGAACATTTATCATAGGCAATGTCAAATTACTATGAGGATAATTCTGACAAATCTGTGTATGTAAATTAAAATTAATAACAAACACCAAGGTAATGGTTATATTTGTATGAATTTATTACATGACAAAATGTAACTTGATCTATGGAGGTTGACAGTGAACACACATACTGTAGCTGTTAGTGTTGACTTAATAAATTTAATTTGAAATTTTGTCATAAAGTTTCCTGTTTTGATTATAGATTATCCTTCTGTGAATTGGAAGAGAGCTCAGCCAGCACCATTATCAATAAACAACAAGAATTCTGCAGGATATCGCCAGCCCCTGGGAGGGAATACAAAAACACATGGACGCACTGACTGGGCTTCAAAGTATGTATACATGGCCAACATTGTTTATAGGGAAATTGAGGCTAATATGTAGGTCAATACAATTGTACTTCTTAATGAGAAGAAAAAGTATATTTACATTTCTATAAAATTATGTATATGTATCATTACATCAACTTAAATTAGTAATGCATCTGGGAAAGGGAGATCAAACCATGCAGTTATACATGCATTTTATTAACTATTTATACATTCGTGTATTTCAGATATTTAAAGTCCTGACTTGTTCCGACAAAGAACTAGATTCTGATGCTGGGCCCCCTCCCACTCACAGACACACAGACAATGTCTGTACTCATCTCACCCCTCCTCATTCTGTGATAAATTGTTATTTTTTATGTAGATACAAACACTATTTAACTACTGTTCAATCATGACAAGGTGAATTGTACAATATTTATTGCTCTATTTGTTTATACAAATTTAACGGAT
>NW_026925418.1:0-26483 GCF_032062105.1 Saccostrea cuccullata | reverse complement strand
ACCATGAAACAATCTTATCCATACTCGATCTCCCATTTGTAACTGGTAGACAACAAGGTTGGAGGCTGACTGGGTGACAGTTACAGGTCCACCAAGAAAAGCCATGACACCTACCTTAGGTGAACCATTAATCATTATTTGGGTCCAGAAGGATTTATGGTGATCTCCCACATTAGAACAGAATATAAGATACAGTCCAGCTTTTGGGGCAGTAAACATTCCTGTTGTAGGGTTATATCCACCTCCCACCTGGTACATGACTGTTGGGAATATAACTGTGTCTCCACTTGCATATGTATGGCCAGTTTTTGCAGCAGCTGTAAAAGCTACATTGAATTGGACACCTAGAAATACACAAGTACTGCAAATACATTTTTTTCAGGTCATAGTTAGGTACATTTACATTGAAATTTTAATTATCAATACATGGAACGATGTTGGTATATTACATGTACTTTTGTTCTCTATTACTTAAAGTATATTTTATATTTTTTTTACATCATTCATTGATGTGAAATAATGTTACAGTAGTAGTCTCGCAAACGGTATTTAAATCAATTTCACAGTTGGTTTACTAGAAGAACACAGCAAATGTAAATATTGTTTTATGTTTTTTACTTTGTCATGCCATAGTCTATAAATTCCTAGTATATTTTCTACCAATATTGCATATACATATTTGATAATCTGATACTTTATAGTTATTATTAAAACCTTAAATTGTTTGAAGCAATTGAACATACGATTCTTAAGATGGATAATTGTATCGTTCAGTTTCGTTATCTCATTTTGCTGTGAATTTGTCAGTGTTTGGATCTCACTCTTCATCCGTTTCTGCTGTGCATCCAAACTAGAAAAAGAAGACGATAATACTGGTGTGTAAATGTGTAAATTCAACAGAGAAAGTGATAAGTTTTGTATTGTCATATTTTGTTGCTCTTTGTCTGTCTTCTGTTGCTGCATGAGCTTAGAAAGAATATGGTCAAGGATTGTCATGTTGCTGTGTACGTCCAACAGAGAAAGTGATAAATATCGGTCTCGGAGTTCCAGGTCTGTGATGGTGGCAGACATGTTCTTCATCATTTTTTCTTCACTGTCTCTGACCGTCTGCTCTGTATCGAAAGTTAAGATGTTCTCAAGCTTTCTCAAGTCTTCTGATGTTGTCACGTTTTGTTTTAATAAAGTGGATGAAGAATTAATGTTTTCTAGTCTTTCTTTCAAGTTTTTGTTTTCGCTTTCTAACAATGATATCTTCATTTGGGCCGTTTGATTCCATTGCCTCAGCGATTGAATCTCTCCCTCTAATAAGGTTTGCTTTTGTTCGAATTTCTGAGCTTGTTGTTTTTGATTCCTCATTATTGAAATTAAATCCCTTTCCAAATTAAGAAGTTGCTTGTACACGTCAGGATCAGATTGTCCACTAGAAGCCGAGGAGGAAACATTGGTTTGTCCATGGAACAGCAAACTTTCTGCTTTCAAAAATGTGCACAGAAGTACCATGAAGGTGCTTGTAATCCCATGCATTTTTGTGATTATGGTTAAAGTCAATTCAAAAAGTCCAGTTATATGATGAGACTTTATCATAGAACAAATTTATTTGTTTTTATCAATTGATAAAAACTGAATCAGATGCATGGCCTCTTCATGGCCTGTGGGTTTGGACGCTGTCAGGAAGAACTTTAATGTAGTGAATTCCTCCTTCTGTTTCCTTCCTCTCATAATCCTTTTAATTTTTTGGCAAATATTTTGCCTATAAGACTCCTCCAGAAATTGAACTGCCTCCCTATATATGATTTTGAGCAACAAGACCGCTAATATTTAAGAAAATAGCGTATAAAACTGTTTTGTGTTCTTGCAAATTTTTGCTCTTCTTAGGCCTTTGCAGTTGTCAAGTACATCTTAATCTAAATTTATTTTGAGGGTTTAACGCAAAATGGATACAAGTTTCAAGATCTGTTTGAATTTTAGAAAAACGTGGATAAGAACAATTTTTGATATTTTAAAAATAATTGTTTAGATTTTCTACACGCTCTCGTTTTCACTCATTTTTAAAAATTTAGGGTGACCTTGAGTATGAAACATTTTTACAATCAAAAGTTTCTTTAAAACAGTGTAAACTACCCCCAAAATGATGTCTATCAATTTTGATATGTGTCTTAAAGTCAATAAAACATAATCAGTGATATTGTTGTTGAATTATCGCTAATATACATTGGTTGTTGTATGTCCTTACTGACTAGGACGGTACTTATTTTTTATGCCCATTATATAATTATTGTTAATTGAAATCCACCTGTTCATGTGTGTATGAAACACACATAAGCTGCTGTAAATTTCACATATTTCAGTTAGTATATTTTTGGGAAATTAACAAGTTTTACAGCAGCTTTAATTGAGCATTTAATTTCACTCTATTTTACTGATTCTTGACCATTCATTTTTAATGCAGTGTTTCAAATAGCCCTTGTTTTCCAGCTTCTCACAATGAACCTAATTGATGAAAAGTGGTCACATAAACTGTTATCAATTCATTAAAGATTCAAAAATGAGAGAAAGTCAAGCTTAATGTCATATGACTTCTATGTTGTATGTCATCGAGCTAATGACATTATTTATTGAACGCCCCTCGCATACTTGTATATCATATGGTACATGTTTATATTTGTCTCTAGTTTTATTGATTATAAAATAATTATAATTTGAAGCTTCTCTCACGTGGTATCAAGATACATTGCTTAAAATTTTAGGGGAGGGGAAATGTTCTGATTTAGGATTTTAGGACCTTGTGAGGGTTAACGCTGTCGTTCTAAAAAATTTGTCATCAGGACGAAAATAGTTCAGAATAAGAGTTGACATTTCATAAAAAAGCAATTATTTTACTGTTTTTGTAATACATACTTTTATATGTTACTGCATTATAAAGAATTTTACTATAAAGCTACCTCAACACCGGCTAAAAAACAACTTTTCTAAGTTTTCCAGCTATAATTCAAAGCTATTTTATACTGTACAATTGTACAAATATAAGATGGGAGTTTATTTCATATGAAGGGAAAAATTATTGATTTTAAATCTCATTTCCTATTACAGATTGTATCAATTCATCCTTAAAAATTGATTTTTGAAGAAACTATACCAAACTTTTAAAATTGATTTAAGGAATAACTGTCTTATTTTTCGAATTCATGAAGTGATCAATGGATTGGCTTGTGTGATAAATTGCATAAACGCCGAAGGCGTTTATGCATAAAATTATCACACAAGCCAATCCATTGATCATCTTCATGAATTCGAAAAAAATCTGACAGTTATTTCTTATATTTACATGTTTTGATTCCGCCAATCCACGGGCTACAAGCCTACTTCTCTCTAAGTGATGTCCCGCCCTGCACGTGGTTTTTTTTTTTTGGAACCGCGCCAAAACATTCATGAGGAAATCAATTACATTTACAATTGGTAATTTTATCTCGGACAAAGACATTGGAAATGTAAATATTTCAGTATACATGTAGTTTTCCCTAAACCATTGTGGACAGCGGAACCACAGATCTAAGGTTACCTATGAAGGTGTACACATCTGTGAGCAACCACATCAATAAAGTATTTCTAGGTATTTTAGAAGATCTTATAAGGCAAAGATGAAAAGTGTAAACAAAATAACCTTTATTCAAGTCAAATTATTAGCAATTACAACATCTAAACAGTTAATGGATACAGTGATACGTACTATGATACATTTACAATGTAATCATTAAAATTAACATCAAGTGATATATAAGAAGCATTACAGTTAATGGTTTTGAGTAAATGTTCATTTATATTTCATAAGTTGTATTGTTATTGATTTGATTTTTTTTTCTTTTCAAGGTATAGTGTCAAGAAAGCATAAAATACTGTAATCATGTTACAGTTACTGTGGTAGTTTTAGTTTGAACCATTAATCATGATGACGGAAAAGGTTGTATCATCTAAACCTGAGTAAGGACTACTACCATAACGCAATTTTATCCAGACTCAATCTCCCATTTGTAACTGGTGGACAACAAGGTTGGAGGCTGACTGGAGGACAGTTACAGATCCATCAAGATAAGCCATGACACCTACCTTAGGTGAACCATTAATCATTATTTGTGTCCAGAAGGATTTATAGTGATCTGCCACATTGGTACAGATATAAGGTACAGACCAGCCTTTGGGGCGGTAAACACTCCTGTTGTAGGATTGTATCCTCCTCCCGCCTGGTATATGACTGTTGGAAATATGACCGTGTCTTCACTTGCATATGTTTGACCAACATTCTGCAGCTGTAAAAGCTACATTGAATTGGACACCTAGAAATACATAAGCACTGCAAATACATTTTTGTTCAGGTCATAGTTAGGTACATGAGCATTGAAATTTTAATTATCATCACAGGGAGCGCTGTTGGTATATTACATGTACTTTTGTACTCTAATACCTAAAGTATATTTTATTTATATATATATTTACATCAGTCAATGATAGTAATGTAGAAGGCCCGCAAATGTTATTTACATAAGTTTCACAGGTGGTTTACTAGAAGAACACAAGAAATGTAAACATTGTTTTATGTTTCTTACTTTGTCATGCAATAGTGTATAAATTACTAGAATATTTTCTACCAATATTGCATATACATATTTAATAAACTAATACTTTATAGTTATTTTTAAAACCTTAAATTGTTTGAAGCAATTGAACATACGATTCTTGAGATGGATAATTGTATCGTTCAGTTTGGTAATGTCCTTTTGCTGTGAATTTGTCACTGTTTGGATCTCACTCTTCATCTGTTTCTGCTGCGCATCTAGACTAGAAAGTGAAGACGATAGCTCTGCTGTGTTGTTGTGTACATCCAACACCGAAAGAGATAACTTTTGTATTGTTATATTCTGTTGCTTTTCATTTGTCATCTGCTGCTGCTTGAGCTTAGAAAGTGCGTGGTCAAGGATAGTCATGTTGCTGTGTACATCCAGAAGAGAAAGTGATAGATATCGGTCCCGGAGTTCAAGATCTGTGATTGTGGTAGACATGTTCTTCATTATTTTTTCCTCAATGTCTCTGACAGTCTGCTCTATTTCGAAGGTTAGAATGTTCTCAAGCTTTCTCAAATCTTCTGATGTTGTCACGTTTTGTTTTAAGAAAGTGGATGAAGAATTCATGTTTTCTAGTCTTTCTTTCAAATTTTTATTTTCACTTTCTAACAATGATATCTTCATTTGGGCCGTTTGATTCCATTGCCTCAGCGATTGAATCTCTCCCTCTAATAAGGTTTGTTTTTGTTCGAATTTCTGAGCTTGTTGTTTCTGATCCCTCATTATTGAAATTAAATCCCTTTCCAAATTAAGAAGTTGTTTGTACACTTCAGGATCAGAATGTCCACTAGAAACCGATGAGGTAACATTGGTTTGTCCATGGAACAGCAAACTCTCTGCTTTCAAAAATGTGCACAGAAGTACCATACAGCTGTTTGTAATCCCATGCATTTTTGTGATTTGTGAGTCATTCAAACAAGTCCAGTCATATGATGAGACTTTATCATAAAACAATTTTTTTTTATCCATTGATAAAATCTGAATCAGGTACACTATTTTATCTTTCATCTGATGCTTATTTTATAATAAATCACTGTTCATCATACATACATCACCAATTGATTATTGAAATGAAAAAAAAATAAACAAGCACTCAAGTACTACGCATTTATAACGAAATGAAAAAAAAGAAGAAAACAAATAATTACTTATAATAATTGGATATTAAGTATATTGCTATGTTTTTAAATAAATGGATTTGATAACATTTATCATATTAAATACTGAATCCTGAAGATTCATGGACAAGATTAATTCTTAAAGTCCTGAACAAGTAAGTGAAATAAGATAACACCGTAAGAATGCGGGAAAGATAGCACAAGCTATACCATAGGGTATAGCTTTGCTAGACGTGAAATTTTCAGGATATATACTATGCCCTTTTGAGTTTAATTTGAATAAAATGTAAGTTATTGTGAATTAAAGAGCGATATATGGTAATTGTCTCGATTGGTCCCTTAAAATGATGTTCTTTATTTACTTTATATATAGCTTTATTTGTACAGCTATATATGCGACCTTTATTGGTTGTTTTCATTTTTATCAATATGCCCTTATTTTAGAAATATGACATCATAAAAATCACGTTTTCCCGCCATTTTAGCATATTTTGTGTAAAACTGCTTAATAATTTTAAGCATTTTGTCAAAGTTTTATGCACTTATGAAATACCAGGAGTCGACAGTGCAGACCAATGCTTATCAGAGCTATTGGGCTATCTGAAGTTTCTTGGTCATTTTTAAAATGGTTATATGTGACTTTGTTCTGCCATAGTTAGATTATTATGATCACATATATACAGAAGCCACCCTTTTGTTGATCGTCTAGCAGGGTTTCCTCCCACTGGACACTGCTCTAGGTCATCTTAACCTGTGTGCAGTGATTTAGATAATTTTTCACTTTATACATGTATATTACACCATTTTTTTCTATAAATGTAGCTATTCTTATTCCAGATTCAGTTGACAACTGTGCCTATGCCAAACCAGAGAAATCCAACCAAACCCTGGTTATTGTGGCGTACATTAATTAAGAGCTTTCTCTGTAATGATTTGAAATTTTATATAGGAGCTGTGGCACGAATAGTCTCAAATTTCTCCATACTCTCTCTGATAAAAGTCATTAATACCCTAAACTGAAATTAGGCTAAAGTTGGTTGGTATGCTTTATACATGTAGTTACCATGGGAACATGTCTTAAAGTTCGACAAATGGCATTTATTTAACATGTTTAGAGACCCATAGTTAACATTAGCGGCAAAGCAAACAATTGGCAATGACTGTTTCTAAAAGTTGAAGGTCAGATGTCTCAAATGCATGATACACATGTTTAGTAAATCAACTATTACATACGTTACTATGGTACGAAGTAATATTCATTGAATTTTATAAAGTCATACACGTAAAAGAAAAAGCAATTATAGGATGAAATGTGACCAAATAATAGAAAAAAGGCCTTGAAACATATACCAGGAACAAAATATAATATTTCATTTTGGTTGGCAATGGTTGCCAAGGTTTTTACACCACAGAGAGCCTTCAAAGTAACACTCTGTATTTTCAAATCTGATTCTATCTTTTAAAAAACACATTGCCTCATAACTTATGATCAATTTTTAAAGATGTTGGTGTGCTTCTAGTTTTCCCATTTGAAAAAATTCAAATTAGATTCTTTAGATGGAGTGTTGCTATGGAAATCAACAGAAAATATATGCTTAAAAACCTGAAAAATATTTTCTTTCCTTGGATACGTACCTTTAAATGCAGATTCCCAAAACTTTAATGATTACTATCTTTTAACAGCTAACCTGACTTTTAATTTTGACCATTATCCAATCTCTAAGTGGATGCAAGAAGTTGGCACACAGGGTTTAGTATTGATATAAAGTTGACAAAATCGAACATTTTCCCTACTTAGTAACCATAGTAACAGTGTTGTTTTCTTCATTTATCAATATATGATATTTGTTTTCTTCATTTATCAATATATGATATTCAACTTCAGTTTTAACAAATAAGTACTATTCAAGCTGAGTCCTTCAATTTGATTCTTGATTATATGGCAATTTAATTCTTAATGCAACGAAAAATAATTCACTTTTAAGCACTGGTACTTGTCTCCACGGTAACACTGCAAAGTAGCAATTATACCCAATTTTTCTTATGGTTTTGGTGTTGCAAGGTCCTAAGGATGAATATTTGCCAGTCTTGAATTTTCGTGTTTTTCCTCAAGACAGTTGCATTAACCAAATCTTTTGCATGGTTACACTGTGTTACAATGGTAACCATAAAAGTTCTTTAAAGAATAATATTGCTTATACTTATATACTTAAGGTCAAACATTTTCATTAATTTTTAAAAAGATCTTTGATTGAGTTTGAGCATGTAACACCTACCATTAGTGAATACGGAGTGTTTTTCAGCATATTTCAGCATTTTAAATGTATTCCAAATGTACCCTTGCTTACCACTTACTTAGAGATATATTCTAAACAATTTCTTTACAGTAAAAGTGACATCAAGGTGTCATGATTTTGTGAGAATTGTTTGTTTGCTTTTTCTAGTTTTTTTTAAGCCACAGTCAAGATTTAAAGTGGCTGAAAATCTCGATTTTTCTAACTTTTCCAGCTGTTGCCATAGCAACCGAGACACTTAGCAACGAATTTTGTTTGATTTTTGTTTTTGGTGTCAAGTACTAAGCATGGGTGAAGTTTCATCAAAATCGGTGACCATGCATGGCAACGAAGTTTAAGTGGTTACAGAGAATGGTTTTTAACAGGGATCTGTGGAGCATGTATCCTGCCTTTGTTTATTCTCTTTATCCAGTATCAATCGCGGAGACTCCAACGACTTAATTGATGAACCAAACTTTATGAATGATTCTTAATTAGAGGATTTTTGTACTAGTGTCTACAAGTGATTGGGGTTAAATTTGTCTATGGTAGAAGATAGCTAGATATTCTTTTTTTTAATGTTGAATAAAAATGTTTTTATGGAAGTGTAGTGAGAAGCGTTTTGCTTAATTTTATTTAAAAGTTAAAACAACATTCTTTGTTAATCATGAGTTTATCCATGTCATTAATAGGGTCTTATATAGAAATTCAAATGTAACATATTTGTAGATACTTGACATTTTAAACAAAACATTATGTAGGCTATCATCCAAGGCATAATATGACTATTTAATTTTTAAAAAATAGTTTGATTATATATTTCAATGGAGCACTAATTTTTATAATTTTTTTGCGTATTTTCTGTATGTGGAACTGTAGCTGCAATAATGTAGCCCTGTCCCTTTTTTGGAGTGGGCCACATTATTGCAGCTATTAGAACTGGAATGTTTTAATACGCAATACTTAATGTTGCTTGTTGTTTGAAACATAGTCTTTACTGAGACTTAATTAGTTTTGATATTAATAAAATGATTTCGTTCATCCTGTTGAAAGTAAGTTGCATTTCACATTAACAATGGTTTATAATTATATACTCTGAAGCATGAAGATATTTTAAAAAAATCAAATCAACAGGTATTGCATTTCGACGCAAATAAATTTTCCATGGCATATATATTGTACAAGAAAGTATTTCTAGATTTCTCTGTTGACTCTGTATGATTTGTTCATATGACAGGAAATTTTCTTTAATTTTTGTACCGTAATTTGATTTTAGATAAAACTGCTGATGTCATTGTTATTATATGTGCCTGCATCCATATTTGTCATAAAAAGATTTTCATTCTCTTGTTTGTTAATGATTGAGAAGATTTACGGAAGTTATTTTATAGGCAGCTACCGATAAATGTTAAAACTATAGATTGTTCATGTAGGAATGAAACAGAATTTTTTTTTTTGGTCATTAAGGATTTAGAATTGGAGTGTTGTTATGTGGCATTATGACAAAGTAAAAAAAATGTACATTTAATATAAAGCAACAGAGAGTTTCCAAATAATGATTTTTTTAAAAGATTTTTTTTTAAAACTTATTTTCAATACTCGGTGAACATCTGCTAAATACTTAAATATTTTTCAATGTGATATTTTACTGTGTTGGTTTATTTTTAGTACGTTTGCGCGGATTTGTTATGTTTGTGAAAAAGGGAGATTATTATGGAGAATTATAGGTAGAATTAAGTGTTACTTATATGTAAAACTTTCATTATTAATTGAATAAGGGTTGCGGTTGCAATGTTAACATAGAAAAACATTACTCATGTTCATTATAATAATGCACACAATTTTATTTATTATATGTAGGTCAAATACATACATTTGTTTTATTTTCATTCTACATGAATCCAAGTTAATAAACTGCTACTCCATCAACATCATTTAGAATTTTTTGTTTTGTCTAAAAGTTGCTAACTTAATAAATACATTTATAATAAACAAATAGTGTGTGTACGAGGGGTTATCAAAAAGTTCTTGGACGACTAGCACCATAAAATTTAAACTGCTTTAGGTACAGCTGTGCATTTTAAAATACTGTAAACGAATTACATTTGGCGGTGTATTCTTTTTAGCGTTTTGGCGGAAATAAACTTCCCCTATTTAAAGTACAAGGCTAAATGTTTTCAACATAGGGGCCTATATCCCTTAATAATAACATTAAGTAATGCGCTAAATCTAATCAATGCTTAATTGTTCAAAAATCAATTTCCGCCAAATACTGTACACGCTAAATATGATACATTTACAGTATTTGGTAAGCATCATCTCTTTTATCTATGGAATAAAACCACAAATCATTAGTTTATGTTTCAATGAATTATTTATATTTGAACTTTTTTGTAAGCATAAACAATGGTATGTCAAGGGGATGCGATCTCAAACACGACGTTTTTTCGAAGTAAATGTTACTGAGAAAAACATATTTGTTATGACCATTTAACAACCAAAAATTCCGTTAATTCAGTTATGTGATGGGACACCGTCAGATATGCAATTTTTGCCTCATTCCGAAAGTTCTATGAAATTTCATCATAAAATTGTATGGAGCGTTTAAATAATTAAGGGCTTGAAAATGACGTCTGGGGGAGGGGTTTCTTACTCCGAAAAAAAAACTAGTATAGAACTAGGGAATATTCAAACTGGATACAGAGAAATAAAATGTATCTATAATACTTGATTTTAAATGCCAAAAGAGATACAGAGGGATGAAAAATGCACATTTTATGTCATATTGTAGTCAAAGGGTGAAAAGTAAATCACGTCAAAGACGTTGATGATGTGGATATTGAAGCCCAACAAGTAAAATATTCAGGCATAATCAAAGAAGAAGGAATAATCTTTCCCTATGTATAGATTCATTTTCAATGTTAAATGCATTGACAACAGCTGTTCATAAAATTGTCATATGAACAATACGTGTTTTAGTTTTAACTTAACTCCAAGAAATCTCATTATGATATGTGTATTGAGACAGAAGGGGCAGGCAAGGAGAAATAATGACATGTCGGACGTCATGAACCTAAATGACAACAGTTTCTGGTGATCATATAATTTTTTTTAATTTTATGATAATTTGGCAAATTATCAAAGTATGACTATCAAGCTTTAATTCCAAATTTCTTTACTTTTGTTGTTTAATGTTCCGTATAAATCTTGTAAGTACAGACCACATAGTATTAATTTTACCGCACGAGTTTTGATAAGTCCTCGTATAATTGCACCACAATACTAAATGATGAATGAAATATGAAGATAATGAACAGCGAAAACAACACAAGTTATGAGCAGATTCAACAAAAGAGGTGGAATCAGATGTGATGGAGGAGTAAACATCCCCTTTCTACTGATTAAACTCGCTGTGTGGGCAATGCTATGATTTGATATATGGAAAATCTGTAGACAGTAATAATTGTTTTTATTATATACCCATCAATTTCCTTTCTTTGATTACTGTTAATTTTACAGAGTTTGATCCGATTTTCCGGATCACCACACTGTGGTTTTCTGAATCCATATCACCACTCTCTGAAACTGATGACGTAGTACGCAAAAACATGACGTTATTTTTCTTGCGCGTTAAAAAGTCCCTTGTTATTATGCTTTGTTTTATGGATAAATATTATACAATTGATCTCTTAATTTTTATCTTGCTATATTTAGCTAGTTATAAAGGGGTAAATAATAAATTCATCATTATAACAGTAACTTGATCCGAAGAGCCGTATATCGTCTCGTTGACAGGCACGGATCATCAGGTCAAACTCGACGCTTCGCGTCTCGTTAGATCTGATGATCCGCGCCTGTCAACGAGACGTGATACGGCTCTTCGGATCAAGTTACTGTTATAATAATATATATAAATCGACATAAATGATTGCAAAACGTGTTCTTTATCATGATACATGTATCAGTTGTATATCATTAAGAAATAAGTACTGAAATTTATGTCAGCTTTGTAATGATTGAGGTGGTAGTGGATACTGGCAATATTAACATAGATTATGAAGAGGTAACTTCTACTGAAGTACTACAAAAATGTGCCTATTAACAACAGATCCAAAAAAGTCTTTGTCGCGAAAATTGATCGTTGCGAACTTGTATATTCCCAGTAAATCGCGAAATAAAGTTCGTCGCAAATAAAAGTTGGTTTTCAGTATTTTATATTGAAAAATCATAATGTTGATGTTTATTTCAATAAATTTATGATATCCATTCATTTTCAAAAGTTTTTGTATAAATTCGAACTTGTTGATTTCAATACCCTTTCCACTGGTGGACATTGGAACCATAGAGATAAGCTTTCCTGTGAACGTGCATGCATCAGTGATCAAACATCAAAACCTATGGCGACGTAATCTATTATGACGTGGGTTTAAAATCAGGAAGGACAGCAAGTATACATCAAATCAATTTTATATGTGAGTTTAAGTTACAATCATAGCAACTTCTAAACATCATATGAAAACTATGGTACCATGGAAACTATGGTAATCATATTACATTGTACTGCATGAAATCATGAAATATCTTTGACTGATAAATATTGATAATGAAATAAGTATTTATTATCATCCTAATATGAGAGATATAAGTACGATATACTGTAAAGTGAGTGTTCCTTCATAGATCATTAGTTTTCTGTAATTATTGATTTCAGTAAGATTTTTTTCTTCTCTGCATGGAATAAGTGTGAAAAACATGTTCAAATTTATATAACAATGAAAGTCATCATCACCAACAAGGTAGTATTAATCTGATCCATTGATCATGATGACAGAAAAAAGTGTTTCTGAGACGTCTGAGTACAGATGACTACCACTGCGTACTTCTATCCAAACTCTGTCCCCCACCTGTAACTGGTGGACAACGAGGTTGGAACCTGATTGGTAGACTAACATAGAAGATGATCCAACATAGGCCATGACTCCTGCCTTAAAGGAACCATTAATCATTATTTTGGTCCAGAAGGTTTCATGGTTAAGTGCCACATTAGTACAGAATATGAGGTATAGTCCAGCCTTTGGGGCAGTAAATATTCCTGTTGTAGGGTGGTATCCCCCTCCCACTTGGTAAATGACTGTTGGGAATTGAACTGTACCCGTATATGCATGTCCGCCATATTCTCGTAAAATTCCAGCTGTAAAAGCTACTTTGGATTGAACATCTAAAAAACACAAGACAGTAATATATAACTCTATTCAAATCATATTGATTTAGTACTAACCATATATATTGAAAGTGAATAACATCAAAGGCAGTGTGTGTATAACTGATGCAATAAGTCACCTTATAAATATATAGTAAAGGCAAAAATATATCATTTAGTTCGCTAAATTCAGACAGTCCAATCAAAATGCGTGATTGAGATTGACGTCATGTTATTAAGAATAATGTGTAATTGCATGTTTTCACAAGTACACTAACAGTTAGATTCTACGTGAAATAATAGAAAGGAGAAGTTTGTTTTGAACATTTTTTTGTAAACTTAGGTATGAGCACAGTCATGTTTGTTAGCTCGTTTTCTATTAATATGAAATGCATTATTTTATTCATGATATAACTACATATTTACAGATTTCTTTAGAACAACCGAAAAACATGCCTATATAGCAGACTATACGGCTCAATAAACTTTTTAAGCTGACATGATTTTTCGCAAAATTTAAGATAACATTTTTGTTATAAAAATTACTATTTTCGAACCTCAGAACGATGGCATGGCCCTATGTTATATTACATATATAATGTCAAGTATAAATGTCCTTTAAAAGCACTGTAGATCACTAAATTTTTGCGACACCTTAGTTTCGCGAGATAGTCATTGACACTTTGTAAAGGAGACATATTTTCAAGAATAGTTGTTATTCCTCTATATAATCGTAAGGAAAAATTTTATACGCGAGAATTAAATTTTCGCGAACCCAATATCTCATGTTATTATGCTAAAATAAAGTTCTCGCGAATAAAAAGTATTATCTTAAGTTTCCAAAGTAGATGTTTTAGAGGGGAATATTATTAATATATGGTACGATGTTTCTACTATAGGCCTCTACCATAGGTTTTTTTTTTTTTTTTTTTTTACAAAATATAAATTATATAAAACGTGCTTTCTTTGATGCAATGTAATTAAAAAAAATAAATTTTCTTCTTAAAGGTGAGTATTTTTTTAAAATTCTTTGCTCATTTACCATATCCTTTGGATTTTGTCGAAATGTAGTACCGAATAGGGATAACATTGCAGAGAGAAACCGTAATACAAGGAAGGATAATGAAGTATTGTTAATTTATTTTGAATAGTAAATTTTTTTCTATGAAAAGGAAAATTCTTCTGCATTTACGGTTTGAAACGTTTAAATTTTGCTGTGGGATGAATCTCTCATGATTCTAGATTTTTATAAGATAACTTTGCAAATGCCACCTTATTAACATACAAAGCAGTCAAACAGATGAAAAATACTATTATCACCCTGTGCTAATATACAGAGTCAGAATGTACAGAAAATACAAGTCACAGTAGCTGTACTGTGCCCGTGTCTATGCAAAGAACTTCTGCTTTCAAAAGAACGGATAAAAAGACAGGTGCAATTGGCAAGAAACTACAAAAATTCAAATGGAAATAATTGTTGTTTTTCAGCCAAGAATATATTTAAGTTCTATCAATTGATTTGTATGAATTATGTTTTAGTAAATGAAATAAAACTCAAATAGTGTAAACAAATACTTTTAAAAATTATTTTGATGTCTCAACACACAATATTACATTATAACAATATGACCTTAATTTGTGCGAAAAACCATGTAAACTTAAAAAGTTTGTTGAGTTGTATGTGTCAAATGTATGGTAAACTCACTCAACATCCCTCATTCCTCAATCCAAAGAAAAATGAAGATGTTTGCAATGATTGCAGTGATGGCAATGGTTTTAGTTCTAATATTATTAGTTATTTAAATTGTTGAGACAAAACGTTGTAGTAAACATACTACCGGTGTGTTATGTCAACCTTCCTGTGAACATAAGGATTTATTTTATTTAAACTAAATCAGACCGGGAAATCACTTTTGTACAACTTCCACTCGGGTGACAATAATACTCAGGGATATAACAATAGGGGGTCACTCTCCCGTTGTCCTTTTTTTCTGTATGTAAAATATTATGAAATTCAATTAAGAATGAAAACATTCATTGCAAGCCTGGTTGCTATATAAAGTAAATTACAAATTATGTATTTTTTTTTTAGAATTTCAAATGTCTTTCAAAAAAATTTTCTATTCATTTTTTTTTAAAGAGTATTTGTTTTTTTTTTAACAGAACTGAAAGAAAAAAATACAAATATACATACGATTCTTGAGATGGATAATTGTATCGTTCAGTTTGGTAATATCATTTTGCTGTGAATTTGTCACTGTTTGGATCTCACTCTTCATCTGTTTCTGCTGCGCATCTAGACTAGAAAGTGAAGACGATAGCTCTGCTGTGTTGTTGTGTACATCCAGAAGAGAAAGTGATAAGTTTTGTATTATCATATTCTGTTGCTCTTCGTTGGTATTCTGTTGTTGCTTAAACTTGGAAAGTATGTAGCTCAGTGAAGTCATGTTGCGGTGTACATCAAACACAGAAAGTGATAAGTGTTGTAGTGTTGAATTCTGTTGCTCTTCATTTTTCTTCTGTTGTTGCATGAGTTTGGAAAGTGTGTTGTCAATGAGTGTCATGTTGCGTAGTACATCTAACACAGAAAGTGTTAAATATCGGTCTCTTAGCTCCAGGTCTGTGACTGTGGCGGATATATTCTTCATCATCTCCTGTTCTCTAATTCTTATTGTCTGCTCTATTTCAAAGGTTAAAATTCTTTCCATTTTTCTAAGATCTTCTGATGTTATCAAATTTCGTTGTATAAAAATGGAAGTAGAGTTCAGAGTCTTAACTTGTTCTTTCAAAATTGCATTCTCTTGAAGCAAAAATGTTGATGTTGAATTCAGACTTTTCAGTTTTTCATTCAGGCAAGCCTCTTGCTGTGATAAAGTGGATGAAGTATTCAAATTATTGAGTCTTTCTTTCAAGATCTTGTTTTTACTTTCTAAAACCGATATCTTTATCTGGGCTGTTTGATTCCATTGCTTCAAGGTCTGAATCTCTTCTTCTAAAAAGTTTTGCTGTTGTTCAAATTTGTGAGCTTGTTGTTTCTGATCCCATCATTATAGAATCTAAAACATTTTCCAGATGAAGAAGTTGTTTGTACACGTCAGGATCAGAACGTCCATTGGGCGGTGATGTAACATTGGTTTGTCCGTGGAACAACAAACCCTCAGCTCTTGAAAATATGCACAAAAATGCAATAAAAATACACATAATCCTGTTCATTTTGGTGAATTGTGATAAAGCTTCCTACTTCAAGCAAGTACATTTAGATAGTATACGTGCGTGGCTTTATCAAAAATCAAATTATTATCATCCAATAAAAACTCAAGCATATGTACACTGAAATATTTACCTCCATTGAAATAAATATTGTATTGTATAGGCAGTGTATTAGCAATTTATTTATTTTAAAACAATAAACTAATCAAAAAAAATTCTAGTAAGATAACACATAATTTCTCTATTTAATTTAAATCGCAGGGTACACACATGATGATTTCTTTTGAATTGCAATGTTATTATTATTTACAATAATCAAAGTACTCAGAAGTACAGAGAGCCGGGCTCATTTACAGAGTAGAATGGATTTCTTACATGAACCACGTTTATATTCTGATGAAAAAATTATTTTAAAACTATCAATATAAATGATAAGACACTGACAGTGAGTTTTTCAATCCTAATACCACTGTCCGATTTTGTCAGAATCAGAATTAATCTGGTACCGCAGCTGAATGTAAACAAACAGGCCAGTCTGGTTCCCTCTCCTGCTTTACCTCGTATGTGTAGAGAACTACGGTAACACTGATTATCAAAAATCCTTTCGCTAATGAACTATGAACTATGAAGTTTTCAAATTCATTACTACTAATGTTTATTTTATATAGATAAAACTCCGTTTTATTTTTGTTGCTTTATTTAGTGTTTGTATTATCTCAAAAGCGGCTGAGAGTAAGAACTATATTTTTGCACGTAACTTTAAAATGGCGACTATTGGGTCAACATCCTGCCTAGAACAGGATCCCATAAGCCGGCAATTGCTCTTTGAGCAATAAGCCCGGCTAAAAATGATATTTACATGTACATGTATTTACAAGTGTGTTATAGCATCCAGTGTATCACAATACATATTATTTCACTTGGAATTTTGGGAGAAAGAAAAAGAAAAGGATATGGCAAGTATACTACAGGATATCTTAAAAACAATGCATTGAATGCCAAAAATTTTCTACATAAAATTTTTGAAGAAGTATAATTTTTATAAATGGCATGATGTTTGTTCTAAAGTTAAATATTAATTAGAAGACCAGATAATAGAAATAGAAATATTTGGGTTTTTTTTTAATTGATGTATTGTAGAAATCTCCCAATGCTCCACCACTAGTTTTAAAGTGGGGACATAGACTTGTGCTACAAAGATGGAGCCATTCCTTACAACCTAGCTACTTATGTAGTGTTAGAGTTTGCTGAGAACTAATAACAGTCATTCAAAATCATTGTATACACTGTTCCATCGGTGTGGATTTTCCTACCATTTTCACAATTTAAACTTGCTACCAATGATGTTTGATTCAAGCTTGGTCAAAATTATCCCAGTGGTTGGAAGTTGAAAATGTTGAAAAGTTTTACAGACGAATGGACTGATAGACAACGGCTAATTAATGGATAATAGGTCCTCAGTACCCCTTGCTTGTCGTAAAAGCGACTAAATGGGGCGGCCGCTTTGGATGAGACCGTATAAACCGAAGCCCTGTGTCACAGCAGGTGTGGCACGATAAAGATCCCTCCCTGCTCAAAGGCCGTAAGTGCCGAGCATAGGCCTAAAGCAGCCCTTCACCGCCAATAGTGACGTCTCCATATCAGTGAAATATTCTGGAGAGGGGGATTAAACAATATACAATCAATCAATCATAACACAGACACAGGATTGGATCAGTGATAATGGAGGGGTTTTACGTGGTCTTTGATATCACAATAACAACAGAATAGGGTTTTCTGACATAACATGTCCTGCAGTGGCCAAAATATATAACGAGTCACAAGTGTAAGGACCTCACAAATTTTCAGGTTAGTATGTAAGACTTCATCTCTGACACTACAGGTCCTAGAGCGTGGTTGCCCAAGTGTCTGCCTTTTAATAATGATTGCACAGTTTGGGTCTGATTTGAATGAAAATGTAAACTAAGTTGTAAAATATAATTAAATGAATTTGTATCTTTGCATAATTGATGCTGAATCGCTGATCAAGAATTTTGCCAAAGTTAGTACTAAAAAACATCAGATGGCGTCAATGATCAATGCTCATTTGAGAAATGTGCTATGAAAAGCTTCTGGGTAACATGAAAAATGGATCTTTTACTTCTTTCAAGTTTGACTGTCATAGATGAGCTGATCACGTCTGCAAATGCCATTTTATCGATCCTATAGCTGGGGTAACTTGATTGTACAGCATTTTAGGCCATCTTAACCGGCGTGCAGTGTTTTAGATAAAATATTGGTTTTACATATAACTCGTTTTGTAATAATTGCCGCTATTTTATTCCGGGAGGGTTTTAAAACTGTGCCTATGTCACCAAACCCTGGTCACTGTGGTTTACGTATTAGCAGGGATCTGTGGAGCCTGTGAACTGCCTTTGTTTATTCTATAGACAGAAAAGACAAATTTCTGAAGATCCAATTATTAAATTGATGAACCAAACTGTATGCATGATTCTTAATTAAATGTAGATGATTTTGTCGTGATAGAGTCTTCTAGTGATGGGGGTTTAAAATTTTTAAAGTGGTTGAAAATAACTAGGTATTCTTTTTACCGTGGAATAATTATTTATAGAATTGTAGTGGGAATGTTTTAATTGCTTTATTTTTTTAAAAAAAGTTATAACAATATTCTGGTTTAACAATAAGTATATCCATGTATTTCAAGTTCTGTATAGAAATTGGGATTTTTTTTAAATACCTGACACTATAATCAAAATTTCATCTAATGTAGGCTATAGGAACAAGGCATAATATGGTTGTTCCCCAAAAGTTTGAATATATATATTTCAGTGGAGCACTAATGATAAATTATTTTTTTTGGGGGGGGGAAAATGGATGATTGAATACGTAGTGCCTGCATTATCACGATGTTAGAAATTACTGCTTGATTTTTGTAACTTTATACTGAAATATAGTTTTACTGTTGTGAGATGTGTATTGTTTCATCATGTATATTATTAGTAACATTAAGTTTCTTGAACATTCCAGAGTGGTCAATATGTTTGGTCTTTTTTTTTTTATTCATGTCCAGCACTTTCCAGGAATATCATGTATTTACAATTTCTAGAATATTCTAGATTTATGATACTGTATAAATACCCTGTCAATTCAATGCATAAATAATTGTGGATACATTGTCGTATAAGAATCATTGAGGTATTACTGGGATATATTTTCACGGGGACATTGTGTGAAAGGCACTCAAGTATGTATTTTTAGATTTTTGCTAAGTTTGTACTTAATGATTTGTATATTACTGTAAATAAATTATTGTTAAGTTTAAACTGTGTGATTGATCTTTGCTGGCATTTAGGGTTATTCTGACCCATAACAAAATTGGGGGCTCGTCCGGGATAAGAATTTTTTTTGCATTTTTGCAGTTTATTGTCAGAATTTTGTTTAGTGAACCGTTAAATTTAATTATAAGCCAGCAGAAATAAATGGTTTTTTGGGTAAAACTTTTTAGTTCGCCAAGTGTTCAGGTTTTTGATACGTTAAAAAATGATGACTTGATCGCATTAGGTTTGCATCTTGGGTCAGATGTTAAATCTTCTCAAAAAAGCAAGACATTAGAATAAAGGTTGCAAACAAATTAGTAGAAGAAAACATCTTTGAAAAATATGAATTTCCAGAATATACAGTTAAATCAGAATTAGGCTCTTACAAAATGGCAGAATATCAGTTTCAATTAGAGTTAGAGAAAATGCGATTTAAAAGAGAAAAATTAGAAAGAGAAGATCGAGAAAGAGAAAGAGAAGAACGAGAGCTTGAACGAAAATTTGAATTAGACAAATTAGAAAGACAAGAGCGAGAAAGAGAGCGTGAAATGAACTTTGAATTAGAGAAATTAAAATTACAGAACCAACCAGAACCGTCAGTTGTCAAAACTGAATTTGACGCAGAAAAAATATTAGGTTAGTTCCAAAATTTCAAGAAAAATCTGTAGACAAGTATTTTCCCCAATTCAAAAAATGAGAGAATCTTAAATGGCCACGAAATGTTGGGTCAACAATGTTACACAGTGTACTGGTTGGCAAAGCAGCTGAGGTATACTCTGCACTAGGGGTAGCTGAAATTAGATATAAAGGTCAAAGCAGCAATATTAAAAGCATATGAATTAGACCTGAAGCGTATAGACAAAAGTTCAGAAAGTATAGAAAATTTGATAATCAAACATTTGTTGAATTTTCACGAAAAAAGAAGATTTATTCATCACGGGTTTAATTAAAAACATAAAACTTTTGTAATTTACGCCAAGTCATCCTGGTAGAAGAGTTTAAGGAATGTGTTCCTCAAGATTTGAAAACGCATTTAGAAGATAAGAATGTGAAAACTCTTGAAGAGGCAGCAGTCATATCTGATACTTATGCTCTGTCTCATAAAAAGAATTTTGTATCAAGATCTCAGAATAGATAATTCTACCAATTAGACACGTATAAAAAGAGTGGTTCAGGGTCTCAGTCTTTCACAAGTTCCCAGTCTACATCACAAGGTGGTTCTAAGTCCGGTCCAGGACGTTTTGAAGGATCTTCTGGAATAGGGCGGCTTCCTACTTGTAGTTATTGTAAGAAAAAAGGTCATCTGATCAGTGAATGCTTTAAACTTAAGAGAAAAAATGATTTTGATAAAACTCAACCACATGCTTGTGCGGCAGTTAGAGGTGATAAAAAACCCTTTTTTCCATTTTTTCTGACACTCCTGATGTCCAGGGTTCACAGTCCAGTTCTATTGATTCTATGGAGGATTATAAGCCCTTTATGTCTCAGGGATTTGTTTCACTCAGTGACTTTTAAAAAAAACCGTCCAGATTTTGAGAGATACTGGTGCTGCACAGACGTTATTGTTAGAGGGCGTGCTTCCTTTGTCTGAGCAGACTTCTACTGGTGGGTCTTTTTATTACAGGGTGTGGAGCTAGGCGTCATTGATGTTCCCCTGCAAGAATTAGTTTGAATAATTTAGTTACTGGACCTGTTATCGTAGGTGTTCGACCTACCTTCCTGTTCCAGGCATTTTTTTGTTGCTAGGCAACGATTTAGCTGGTGGAAAAGTTGTACCAGATCCTATAGTTTGTAAATACTCCAGATGTTATGTGCGATAATGAAGATGATGCTTTTATCCAGCCGTGCTGTTACTAGAGCGATGGCCAAAGACGAGAAATGGAGGCAGACCATAATCAAGCCTTTGACGAGACAGATCTCTGTTGATATTGATTTGAATACCTTTTTTATCTACCTTGATTGCACCAAACAAGCATGGAACCACACAAATGAAGCAAGAGAAGAAAGAACTTTTACCAAAATTTGGTGGTGAGGATGTGGGCATACTAGTTAGCCAAGGCAAGGACATCCTAGCCGAGAACGTCTACTCTCTGAAAAAAAAACCCCCAGATATCATTCAACTTAGTAAGAGGGCACTTCCACCAGAAGAGGCCACTAAAGTTGGAGAATGCTTCATATGCAAGATGGCATCCTTATGCAAAATGGCACCACCAGCCTCTCCCGATGAAGTGTGGCGGTTGTTCACCAGATAGTGGTCCCAGCTGCTTATCGTGAGATGTCATGAGTTTAGCTCACGATACACCTATGGCTGGTCATTTAGGTATCAATAAGACTTATAATAGGATTTTTAGTCATTTTTTTTTTGGCCCAAACTAAGGAAGGATGTTTCTGAGTTTTGTAAGTCGTGTCATGTCTGCAATGGAGGTAAAACCAATCAGAAATCCCCCGCCCTCTCCAACCAATTTCAGCTTTTGAAGAACCGTTTAGTCGAGTGTTGGTGGATTGTGTAGGACCTTTGCCTAGGACCAGATCTGGGAACCAGTATTTACTTACCATTATGTGTACATCCACTCATTCCCAAGATACCTCTTAGGAATATAAAAAAGAGCATAGTTAAGGCCCTAACCAAGTTCTTCAGTTTTGTAGGAGCACCAAAGGCAATTCAGTCGGATCAATTGCAAGGCTCAAATTTTATGTCGGGGTTGTTCCAGCAAGTCATGCATGAGTTGGGTATTAGGCAGTATCGATCAACTGCTTATCATCCTGAGTCCCAGGGAGGCTAAACGTTTTCATCAAACCCTAAAAACAATGCTGAAGACCTATTGTTACCAGTATAAAAAAACTGGGATGAAGGGGTTCATCTTGTACTATTTGCTGCACGAGAACAGTCCAGGAGTCTCTTGGGTTTTTGTCCCTTTTTAATTGGTGTTCGGTCATACAGTTAGAGGTCCTTTGAAATTGTTGAAAGGAAAAAGGGGTGACTGAGACTAGTGTCTTAATCTTTTAGATTATGTGTCTGATTTCAAAGAAAAAATTTTCAATGCTTGTAAATTAGCACAAGAAAATTTGAAGGGTTCTCAGATGAAAATGAAAATGTGGTATGACAAAGATGCCAGAAATAGGGTGTTTAAGCCAGGTGATAAGGTTCTTGTATTTTTACCTATTCCTGGTCATCCTTTACAGGCCAGATTTTATGGCCCTTATGAAATTGAAAGCAAGATCAGTGATGTAAACTACGTAGTTAAAACCAGGTCGACGTAAAGATAAACGGGTTTGTCACATTAACATGTTAAAAGAGTATTTTGAAAAGGGGTGACCAAATTCTGTAAAACCATTTACTTTAGCCAACGCTAAGATGTACAAAATTGTATTAAGAGTGATACGAGTGTAGAGATGAATGAGAAAGATTGTAATCAGGTGTCCGCTTGAAAAACTCAGAAATTTTCGATTTTATAAACTTTGGGCATTTGAACATTCACCAAAAAGAAAAATTAAAAACTTGATGAATAAGTACCATCAAATCTTCTCGGATGTTCCAAAGAAAACTAATGCAGTTTGTCATGATGTCATAGTGAGTGACGTTCTGCCTATCAAAAACATCCGTACCGTCTGAATCCAATAAAATTGCAGTACCTAAGAAGGGGAAATGCAGTATATGTTGGACAATGACATTGTTGAACCAGAAGAATTGGAGCTCACCGTGATTTTTTACCAAAACAGGACGGTTCCACCGATTATGTACAGACTTTAGAAAGGTGAATTCTGTTACCAAAACTATTCATATCCAATACCTAGAATCGATGACTGTATTGACAACATTGGAAACGCGAAATTTGTCAAAAAATTTTACCCGTTAAGGCTACTGGGAAGTACCGTTAACAGAAAGAGCAAAAGAAATATCTGCTTTTGCTACACCAGATGGACTTTACCATATAAAGTAATGCCTTTTGGCATGAAAAAAGCACCGGCCATTTCCCAAAAGGGTGATTCACCCCTTTTTCAAGACCTTGAGGGATGCGAGGCCTATATTGATGATGCCATCATATACAGCGACACATGGGACGAACATCTCCCAATCATGCGTGCTTTATTTGACATTTTAGCTAAAGCAAACTTAACTGTGAACTTTGAGAAGAGCGAATTTTGTCATGCCTATGTAGAGTATTTAGGTCATAAAGTAGGTCAAGGTTATGTTACACCTATTATGGCTAAAGTGGAAGCTATTGCAAAGTTCCCGATTCCTACAAACAAGAAAGAGTTAATGAGGTTTTTGGGCATGGCTGGGTTTTACAAAAATTTTGTCCAAATTTTTCCCGGGAAGTCCACTTACAAATCTTTTACAAAAGAGGGTTAATTTTGAATGGACAAAGGACTGTGAAAAAACCTTCCCTAAAATCAAAATTGTCCTTAACAACCCATTTGTCAATAGATTTTTCGAAGCAATTTAAGCTTACTGTTGACGCTAGTGATGTTGGAATCGGGCACTTTGTTTCAAAAAAAGTGATAATGTAGATAAATTGTTTCTTATTTTTCAAAAAACTTACAAAAAAGTCAACAAAAGTATTCCACAATTGAAAAGGAATGCCTTGCTTTGTTGTTAGCCTTACAGCATTTTGATGTTTATCTGAATGTTACTTTGCATCCAATTTTGTAATATCACAACCCCCTAATTTTTTATAAATTGTCAAACAAGAATCAAAGACTACTAGATGGAGTTTGTTGTTACAAGAATACAACATAACAATTAAGCATATCAAAGGCTAAGACAATGTTATTGCAGATGCCTTGTCCAAGTATCATGAACAAATTAGATTTTGTATTAATGTACATATGTTTTAAAAAGTAAGTTTTCATTGACATTAAACTTTTAAGGGGGGGGGTGTTGTGAGATGTGTATTGTTTCATCATGTATATTATTAGTAACATTAAGTTTCTTGAACATTCCAGAGTGGTCAAATGTTTTGGGCATTTTTTTTTTTTTATGTCCAGAACTTTCCAGGAATATCATGTATTTACAATTTCTAGAATATTCTAGATTTATGATACTGTTAAAAACCCGTCAATTCGATGATAGATAATTTGTCGTATAAGCATCATTGAGGTATTACTGGGAAAATTTTCACTGGGACATTGTGTGCAGAACGGACACTTGAAGTATGATTTTTAGATTTTTTTAAGTTTGTACTTAATGATTTGTATATTACTGTAAATAAATTATTGTTAAGTTTAAACTGTGTGATTGATCTTTGCTGGCATTTAGGGTTATTCTGACCCATAACAGTACTAAGACTTTACTTACTTTTGATAAAAAAAAATGTTCAATCTGGTGAAAGTTTTACATTAACAAGAGTTGTATATGTTCTAAATCATGAAAAAGTTTAATAAATCAATATTGAATGCCGAAACATCTTATTTTTCCAGGGCATATATATATAAGAATATATATCTCTTGATATCTCTGTTAAATCTAAAAAGGAGGTTAAGAATTCCTACCCAGGTATTGTTGCCTAATATTTAGAGTGTTTGTCTACTAGCCATGTTAAATATTTATGCATGATTTGTTCATATAATAGGAAATATTTTGTTATTCTTTGTTATTCGATTTCTGATCAAACTGCTAGTCATTATTATCATTTTGTGCCTGCATCCTTATTTGTCATAAAACATTTTCATTTTCTTGATTGTTAATAATCTAGAGTAGATTTACGGAAGTTAAATTGTTTTTTATAGGCAGCTACAGACAAGGTCAATACTAAAGATTTTTCTTGTATCAGTTAAGCAGGAACTTCATTGTGGCCGTGAGGATTTAGAGTTAGAGTGGTGTAAAGTGGCATTATAGCTAAGCAAACATATAGTGCATTAAGAAGCAATAGAGAGTTTCCAATCTGTGCTATCTAAAAATTTCTGTTCCAAATTATTTTTAATACTCGATGTACATCTGTTTTATTGTGATATTTTACTGTGTTGATTTCTTTCTAGCTTATAAGGATTTGTAAAATAGCTGATAGAGGGAGTATTTTATGGAATTATAAGTAGATAATAGGACTCGTAAATGTTGTTGCTTGATCGATGGGTTACACATTTACTTGCAAAAATGTCACGCATGATCATTGTACCATTTGTCGTAATATATTTTATTATTTGTATGTTATAAACATACATTTGTCTCATTTACATTTTAGATGATGTCAGATTGTTTGGTGTAATTTTTTTTACATATAGATTTCACTTTACTGACACAAGTTAATAAACTGCTACTCCATCATTAACATTTTAAGGAGGCTGGAGAGTCAACAAATTAATCCCAAATTAACCACCAGATTTAACTTATTTTTTAACATATGGTATCTTTAGCTGTCAACTATCATTTGACAAAGAAAAAATTCATATATTTTAGTTTTAAAATTTTATAATTTTGTATATCTTTATATGGAGCTCTCCTTTTAAAGGAGATTGAAATAGTCTAAAAATGGCTTCCACTCCCTAGCCTCGTTAAATTTTGTGTTGTCTAAAGTTTGCTTACGTTAAACATGCAATTTATACCTTATGTGTGTGTATAATTGCATCACAAGACAATACGAGGGGCGTTCAATAAATAATGTCATTAGCTCGATGACATACAACATAGTAGTCATACATGTATGACATAAAGCTTGACTTTCTCTCATATTGAATCTTTAATGAATTTATAACAGTTTATGTGACCACTTTTCATCACATAGTTTTGTCGTGAGAAGCTGGGGAAAAAA
>NW_026925417.1:0-26013 GCF_032062105.1 Saccostrea cuccullata | reverse complement strand
TAAAAGTGATTGGAGCTCACCGTGTATTCTTGTACCAAAACAGGACGGTTCCTACCGATTATGTACAGACTTTAGAAAGGTGAATTCTGTTACCAAAACTGATTCATATCCAATACCTAGAATCGATGACTGTATTGACAACATTGGAAACGCGAAATTTGTCAGTAAATTTGACCTGTTGAAAGGCTACTGGCAAGTGCCGTTAACAGAAAGAGCAAAAGAAATATCTGCTTTTGCTACACCAGATGGACTTTACCAGTATAAAGTAATGCCTTTTGGCATGAAAAACGCACCGGCTACATTCCAAAGGATGATTCACTCCCTTCTTCAAGACCTTGAGGGATGCGAGGCCTACATTGATGATGTCGTCATATACAGCGACACATGGGACGAACATCTCCGAATCATGCGTGCTTTATTTGACATTTTAGTTAAAGCAAACTTAACTGTGAACCTTGAGAAGAGCGAATTTTGTCATGCCTATGTAGAGTATTTAGGTCATAAAGTAGGTCAAGGTTATGTTACACATATTATGGCTAAAGTGGAAGCTATTGCAAAGTTCCCCATTCCTACAAACAAGAAAGAGTTAATGAGGTTTTTGGGCATGGCTGGGTTTTACAGAAAATTTTGTCCAAATTTTTCCTCAGTAGTTAGTCCACTTACAAATCTTTTACAAAAGAGGGTTAACTTTGAATGGACAAAGGATTGTGAAAAATCGTTTCGTAAAATCAAATCTGTCCTTATGAGCAACCCAGTTCTGTCAACTCCAGATTTTTCTAAGCAGTTCAAGCTTACTGTTGATGCTAGTGATGTTGGAATCGGGGCAGCTTTGTTTCAAGAACATAGTGATAAGGTAGATAGAGTTGTTTCTTATTTTTCAAAGAAACTTACAAAATGTCAACAAAAGTATTCCACCATTGAAAAGGAATGCCTTGCTTTGTTGTTAGCCTTACAGCATTTTGATGTTTATCTAAATGTTACTTTGCATCCAATTCTTGTATATACGGATCACAACCCCCTGACATTTTTGCATAAATTGTCAAACAAAAATCAAAGACTGACTAGATGGAGTTTGTTGTTACAAGAATACAACATAACAATTAAGCATATCAAAGGCAAAGACAATGTTATTGCAGATGCCTTGTCCAGAGTATCGTGAACATATATGATTTTGTATTAATGTACATATATTTCATTTTAACAATATAAGTTTTCATTGACATTCAAACTTTTAAGGGGGGAGGTGTTGTGAGGTGTGTTATATTTGTATTGATTCATCATGTATATTATTAGTAACATTAAATGTCTTGAATGTTCCAGAGTGGTCAACATGTTTGGTCATTGTTTTTAGAACATTCCTGAACTTTGTGTATGTCCAGAACTTTCCAGTAATATCATGTACTTACAACTTCTAGAATATTCTAGATTTATAATACTGTATAAATACCCTGTCAATTCTATGCATAGGGACAATTGTCGTATAAGCATCATTGAGGTATTACTGGGATATAATTTCACTGGGACATTGTGTGCAGCAACGGACACTCTGATGTATGTATTTTTAGATTTTTGCTAAGTTTGTACTTAATGATTTGTATATTACTGTAAATAAATTATTGTTAAGTTTAAACTGTGTGATTGATCTTTGCTGGCATTTAGGGTTATTCTGACCCATAACAATATTTTATACTGTAGATCACTTAATTTTCGTGACACCTTATATTTGCGAGGTTATCGTTGACTCTTGATTAGCGAGACATTATTTTCACGAATTGTGGTAATTGCTCTATATAATCTTTAAGAATACTATTATAAGCAAGAATTAAATTTTCGCGAGCACACTGTTTCACGTAATTACGCAAAAATAAAGTTTTCGCGAATAAAAAGTGATTTACAGTACTTTCAAATGAATTTATTGTGTATGAATCAATTACAATGGACAAATGACACAGTTGGTATATAAGTTCATACTTTGTGGTATTCCATGTAGCTTGCACAAAGTGGTACACATACATGTACATGTAAATGCACACAATTATTGTGTAAAATTCTTTCCATGAGAATAATGCAATCAATTTTTTCTCTGCATTAATCTTTGAGTTAGACAAGTGAAATTTTTATGGGTGGATTAATATTATGTAAAATTTCTTTGCAAGATATCTGATCTTTTTTTGTTCACTGCGAAATAAAAAAAATATTGTTTTTCCATCATTCAAGTTTGGTATTAAGTACTCTGTCAAAACTGAATTGCCAAAATGTAGATCAAGTCATTTATTTATTTAAAATTTCATACATGTTAAATAGATTGTAAGTGAATCGTTTAAATTTTATCAGGTCTTGTAGACATGTATGATCCATTATTATTGAATTGAAAAATGATACATTTTTTGTTTCAGATTTTTTTATCACATGTATTCAAGTATTTGAAATTGGGAACTTGTATTTTTAAAATGCATCTAAGAGCATGACATTGTTCCATGAGAAAGAGGTTTTTTACTGCTACTCTTTTACATCATTACATCATTATGATGTGTATTTAAGTATACTCTGCATAATTATACTATCTAGCATTTTGTGAAGTGTTTTTTAAAAGCATGAGCCTGCATGTGAATTTATGAATAACAAGATTTTTTGCAGCTGGTAGAGAACACTTACATTATTCATTCAGCACGCTAATTAGCTAATTCGCGGTTTATAAAGCGTAAACTGCCCCAAGTTATGTTATATCAGATAACATAAGTTGAAATTAGCTTCATTCCTTAAATAATTTTAACCAGAAGTCTCTGTCGAGACTGAAGCTCTACTGGTTTGAACTTATAGCAAAGGAAGAGAAAGTACTGAAGCAGCTGGGATTTGAAACTTTATAAACAGCATTAAATAGAATAATGATTGTTGATAAAGTCTCTTAATGTTCTTAGTGTAGTCTACTTGTGTGCCAAGTTATACTGAAATCAGACCAAAACTGTAGGAGGAGTAGCATTTTGAAACAATTTAACAGACATTTATATTTTTAGTAACCACGGCAACACCGTTCATCAAAATTATAATTTGATACACAGAATTATGTATCTTAGTGTAGTCTACTTGTGTGCCAAGTTATACTGAAATCAAACCAAAATTGTAGGAGGAGTAGCATTTTGAAAGAATTTCACAGAAATTTCTATTTTTAGTAACCACGGCAACACTGTTCAACGAAATCAAAAACCGATATACAGAATTATGTATCTTAGTGTAGTCTACTTGTGTGCCAAGTTATACTGAAATCAAACCAAAATTGTAGGAGGAGTAGCATTTTGAAAGAATTTCACAGACATTTCTATTTTTAGTAACCACGGCAACACCGTTCATTGAAATCAAAAACCGATATACAGATTTATGTATCTTACTGTATTCTACTTGTGTGCCAAGTTATATTGAAATTAGATTAAAACTGTAGGAGGAGTAGCATTTTGAAAGAATTTCACAGAAATTTCTATTTTTAGTAACCACGGCAACACCGTTCATCGAAATCAAAAACCGATACACAGAATTATGTATCTTAGTGTAGTCTACTTGTGTGCCAAGTTACAGTCCCTAAAACGTTCTACTTTCCCACCTGAACGGTGAACGAACGGTGAACGAAAGCAGAGCGAACGGTGAGTGAACGATGTGTGAACGGTGAACGCAACTTGGTGAACGATGTGTGAACGGTGAACGGTGAGTGAACGCAGAACGCGAACGCGAGCGCAAAGTGAACGGTGAACGCAAGATGAAAGATTTATTCGGAATGCCTTTGGTCTTTTCCTTGCATTGAAATTAGTCTTTTATTCTATAATTTAAATGTCATAAATAAATATAAATAAACAATAGATAAACAATGAAAAATAAATAAATAGATAATTAAATAAATAATAAAAATAAAATTCTCCAAATACGTATGTTTAAATCGATATCTTAATGACATAATTTTAATCGCCGTCAAACATGTTTTTGTTACCGCGTGTAGTTGAAAAATTAATTAATCTTCCATAGTAAATAATTATGATTATTCTTTTAACTAATAAAAAAATGTGGACTTTCGAAGATGAAACTACTACTGAGACAAACAATAAATAAATAAATAAATTAATTTATCAATAAATAGATAAATAAAAACATTTTTTCTGCACATACCTATGTTTAAATCGATATTTTAATAACATGATTTCAAACGTGTATTTGTTACCGCGTGTGGTTAAAAAATAAATTAATCTACTTGTATAGTAAATAATTATGCTCATTCTTTTCAAACTAATAAAATAATGTGGACTTCTGAAGATAAAACTACTTCTTATAGAATGAATTTATTACATTTTATGGGTTTGAAACAACCGTACATATATTTCCGTGCCAAAGCGATTCTGAGTAAAATGACGGATTTTTTTTTTAATTCACAATTATCTGTTGACCTTGACTGTTATCGTACTGCATAAAAAATATTGTTTAATTTCAATTCTGCTGCAAAATATTTGTTTTCTATATTTATGTGCCTTTTTATTCTTTTGTGACGATTATTTTAGCTACATGTAACTTCTTCATGTATCTGTAGACATTTCCCGGCCGTAATTATACTCGGTCGAGATGTTGGAAATTATATATAATACATCTTGATAATCTGTTGGTTTCTTTAAAACTCAAGAAAAAAGATAAAAATGTCCTAAACATATGTGTTTACGGTGGGTCTTTTTTCTGTGGCGATAGAAGTTATTTTCAAATGGGGCACTGCAAGGAGGATGCTTAGCATTTAATTTGAAAATGTTAAACAATACGCAGTGCATGAAAAATAAATTGTAATTACGTCTTACATTCGAAAGTTGGTACATGTCTATTTTGTTTATAAGTTAGATAGAAAAAATAGGCAGTTATAGGACTTCCTTCAGGCACCTCACATAAATAACTAGAATGTTTGCAATGGCCCACACATTGTATGGAGTAATGTTTGGACACAAAAACGCATCATGTCTCATTATGTTGACAACGTTGTAAGCTCTCGCTCATTGAACATACGAAGCTTGATAAAATATAATGAGTTGTTTCTATGCTATGAAATTTAGAAGCGAGCACAATGTTTGCAATGAAAGGTCCATTGCATATGCTATGTCTATCATCGCAAAAAAGTGAGTGCTAACCCCCCCCCCCCTCCCCCGAAAATCCTTTGTTTGTTTTTCAAAATAGTGTCAAAGATTAATAAAAATTGCATTACTAAGTATGTGATGGAACATGTACTAGCCTTATAAAACCACTTGTTATAAAAATATTTGGTCGCCCTCTCTCCCGATCTACTGCCTAGAAATGGCCCGACTCATTTTTTTTAACATTCCATTTCACGATATTTTTTTCTTTTCTTCCGTAAACAATTCTGTTTAAATTTTAAGGATTTATTTCTCACCTATAAATACGGACCCAATAATTTTTCCCTGAGTTGGGAGGACCACCAAACATCATTTTAAAGATGTTTATAGGTTGATTTTTTCTCTTTACTTTGTACAATTGTAATTTTGAAAATATAGGCAAATAGAAAAAAAAACATGTTCAAACTAAATAAATTACTTCAAGTCACACTATAACACCTTTCCTCTTTTAAAAGTGTTCATATTATTTGAAATCTGGAAAACAAGATTCTATGCTAAAAATAGACCACGTGCTGCTATCCACGAACTACTTTCAGGGTTCTTTACACTCTTTTTGAAGACAATGGTACCTTGTTTTGAACTTGAAATTATCATTTAAAAGTGCAAAATTTAGACATTTTCTCAACAAATGGTTGTAGAGAGAACATTAATGCACAGTTTGCATATTTTTGGATTTTTTAAGGCTCTGCTGAATTCTGTAGCTGCGCAGTTCTAAGGAGCATATCAAAAGCATTTTTCTGCAAAAGTATAGATTATATATGCACAACATGCATACGGTTATGCATATTTATTGTATCTTTATCAAAAAGACTTAAAATTTGATAAAAATATAATGTATTTTAGCCATTTGAAGAAATGTTTACATTTTGCTCTCACTGCACTAAAGGTGGCCGTACATCCCCCTCAAATTGAATGTGAAACACATTCCCTGCCAATTTAAAAATAGTACTGTCGGCACAAGTTTATACTAAAATACTTATTGTTTAATGACTGTTTGATGTTGGTTTTAAGACTGGTTTCTTGTGTTACAATAAAAATTAAATATTAATTGAAATTTACTGTGAAAACTAAATAAGAATTTTATATCGGGAGAAAGGGCACCGGGGGGGGGGGGGGTCTAAATTATACTGAATGGCAAAAAACATTTTTAAACATGTGTAGGTACGGTGAAGGAAGGAATTTTCCTTCTCTAATAATAGACTATTTTAAACAGTTTCTAAAATTTAAAACCACACCATTTATTTAATTATCTCTAAAGATATTTAGTTAACTGAATATTTGCAGTACTGTTCATAATTCTCAAACCTACATGTCGTTTAAATACGTGTTACTCTAGAAATAGTTTTTTATTTAGTTTTTTTTTTTTTAATTTATTCTTGTTCTGTAAAAGACTTATTAATTATCATACATCCATTAATAATTTAACCTCTTTAAAATTACATCAAATTGATGCCGTGCGTGAAACATTTGTACATTGTCCCTTTTTTTAATTTATTTTTTTTATTTAATATTTTAGCATCGTTCTACATACATGTAGGTACTTACTGTATTATTTATTTTCCAGGGAATATTCGTGAAATAAGTACCAGCTGAGTTATAATAATAGAAATATAAATATATAGATAATTTTTGCAATGAAATAATTATTCTTCTAAAACGATATCTAAGTTATATCTAAGTTATTCAATTAAAAAACATGTAAATCCTTACCATCAAAAAGATAAGTCCTTTCACTTCGGAGTTCCGAATGACAATGAAAACTGAACGATAAGTAAACGGTGAACGCAAAGTAAACGGAACGAAGAGCGAACGGTGAACGTTTTGTGAACGGTTAACGCGAGCGTACGGTGAACGGTGAACGCAATACTGTGAACAAAGAGCGAATGGTGAACGCACTCTGAACGAACAGTGAACGCACGCTGAACGAACGGTGAACGAACGGTGAGCGAACGGGAAAATGGGAAAGTAGAACGTTTCAGGGACTGTATACTGAAATCAGACCAAAACTGTAGGAGGAGTAGCATTTTGAAACAATTTTACAGAAATTTCTATTTTTAGTAACCACCGCAACACCTTTCATCGAAATCAAAAACCGATACACAGAATTATGTATCTCAGTGTAGTCTACTTGTGTGCCAAGTTATACTGAAATCAGACCAAAACTGTAGGAGGAGTAGCATTTTGAAAGAATTTCACAGAAATTTCTATTTTTAGTAACCACGGCAACACCGTTCATCGAAATCAAAAACCGATACACAGAATTATGTATCTTAGTGTAGTCTACTCTCTGACCAGTAGAGCTAAAAATTAGGCACAAGCATATAGTAGCTAAGTTTTCTATAAAATTATAATTATTATAATTACTATAAAATTATTAGAGGAGGGATGACGTTCTTACGGCTATGATATAGTGTTTCTGAAGCACAAAATGATTTTTTTAAATGTTAGACAAGAACTAATACAAACTAAGTTTAAAACAACACCTTTAATATTAGAAACAAATGAGTTGTTCATGCTTACATGAATGAATGCAAACCTTCATCATGTTTTAAAAGCTGTATAACTGAAAAAATGATGTATGATTGGTCAATATGGTCAATTGTGAATAATGTCTCATAATGAGAATCTCGTAAGGTTCACAATGTTAACATGTCATAACATCATCATAACATATAAAAAATCATCATAACTTCATGTCAGGGTTGAGACTGAAATCCACCATATTAAAAAATAATTGGTTATTGTCATTTCTACTAACTATATAAGGCACATATTTTCATTATTTTTGGTAATATGACTTGTTTTCATCACATTTCCATTCCAAAGTTATTTCTTCCATCTATTTACTTCAATAATAAGATGGATATGGAAATAACGTACAGTTTTCAATCTCAACGTCCATTAAACAAATATACAAAATAAAAGCAGAGCAAACACGGACCTCCGAAACATCAGAGGTGGGATCAGGTGCCATGGAGGAGTGAGCATCCCCTGCCGACCGGTCACACCCGCCGTGTGCTCATATAGTATCCTGTCATGGACCCATGTGTAGAGAAAAATCTTGACAGTGAAAAGTTCACCCCCCTGTAAAACAAATTACATAATGCAGTACATCCAGACCTACTAATTTGATTAAAAAAATGACGAAATATGGTCATATTTATTTTCAGAAGTAACTCTAAACTCCAAATATTTATGACTGTTTGTCATCATTATTCTAGAAAATGATGAATTTTAGTCATTACTACAAAAATCAATTATTTTTAAAAATGACGAATTTCAGATTCACCCAGTCATTTGTTATGAACATTCAACTAAAAGAAAGAAGTTATGTGTTAATTATTATGCACATGAACATAATCATGTAAATGGTACCCCTCCATTTTCATCATGGTTATTGTTACAGTTAAAACAAATGAAAATGGACATGATGGATGCACAGAAGTATATAGATCTACATCTGTAAAAATATTTACCAGAATTCTCTGAAGAGACTGTAGCTCTATTGGTTTGTACTTTTAATAAAAGGATCTACATCTGTAAAAATATTTACCAGAATTCTCTGAAGAGACTAGCTCTATTGGTTTGTACTTTTACTAAAAGGATGAGATAAGTATCACTTGTGTACCACAAGATATATTGAAATCAGACCAAAACTACTCATGGAATTCAAAAACTGAGATACAGAATTATTTAAGTGTAGTTAACGTGTGTGTCAAGATATAATGAAACCAGTGCAAAACTGTAAGAAGAGTAGTATTTTGAGAAGTTGTTTACAGGCAAACATACAAATGAACAGCTAGACATACAGACGACTGAATCTTACTTTTGCATAAGATCTTCTGGTCTCTGACCAGTAGAGCTAAAAATCAATGAAAATATTTTGTTTACCACAAGACGAGCTATTATGATGTTTATGAACACGCAAGTTTGTGTATATACAAACAGATGAAAAATTAAAATATTAACTAAGGTAACTTTAACTCTATTAAAACTTATAAAACAGTCGTGACCCTAAGGCCTCTAGAGTAGGGTCATGAATTCTGTCAGAAATGTCTTCTTGCACAATGAACAATTCTTTCTCGTCAAGTCCATAAACCCCCTTTGAAGCTTTTCGAAAAAAAAATGAACCCAATAACACATTGGGTTTGCAGACAGACGAACAATCTGAAAGAAAAATTATTCCTAGCATAGTAAAAACCAAAACAAATTGTTAAATGTATTTCATCTTTGAGCATGTTGAGATCTGTATTAAATAAATACATTAGAACAAATAATTATCAAGATTAATAAAAATAGAAAATAAGTACATTTATGTGAAAATTAGAACAACTTCAAAAATTATGTGTTCAAATGTACTTACAGCAGCTTTTAAAATTTCTTTCCCATGTGACACCTCTATGTGTGAACCAACTTGACAAGCTTGCGTTTCTCCTTCTGCAGTATTGCCTTCAAACAAGGAGGGTGGTTCTGGCCTAGTGGGAATGCTTTCGACCTAATCAAAACACCATGTTTGATTAAGAAACTGAATGTATTGCAGGATATTCAAGCTAATTCAAGATTCATCTTCAAGACAAGTACTTTACAGTTGAAATGTAACTTACTTCTGCCATATCAATCACTCCAGACACCCTGGCCTTTTTGGCTTGTGTTTATTCTGCTGCAGTTGTGCCTTCAGACAAGGAGGGTGTTTCTGGCCGAGTGGGAATACTTTCGACCTTCACCCTTCACCGGCAATGATGACGTCTCCATATCAGTGAAATAATCTGGAGAGGGACGTTAAACAGTATACAATCAATAATGCCTCTTATACTCCTTCTCAACCACATCTCATCTCTCTCTCCCTCTGAATCTCACTACAGCTTCATCGTCCATTCCATCTGTATCATCCACACGTCTACTTCTTGTCCGACTGACTTTTTTCCCTTTCATCATTGCCCGAAAGTATAGATGATGTAGTTTTTTGTTTCTTGCATTAGTGGACGGATAGAGCGGTTAGAGAGAATGCATGAGATGGCGAGAAAGAGGTTGTGTAAATGGTACGGTACAAGGACAAACAGACGGTGGAGTGGTAGATACAACAGACTCAGGTGGATACCACGAAGTAGCAGACTGCGCATGTGGTTCAGATGGAGGTGACATCACAGCTGGCAGGGTACCTGGGTCCCGAAGGGAAGAGACAAAAGAAATACGCACGCTAACTCTCGATTCCCGCCTACATTTTGGAACCATTTAATTCAATATAAATGGGAGTTTAGTCATAAAATCTTTGTTTAATACAAAGAACAGTTTATTGGTAATTGATTAATTTTCTTAATACCAACGCTTAACGGTAAATTATCCATAATTCCAGCTCTGGAAAAAGGGGGTTAGACGATATTTTCCCTTCAAATCGGAGTTTCAAGCATCACCATATTTTGAAATAGTCTTGGATATGATTTAAAGTTCTTTATATCTTTTCTTATGTTTTAGGCAAATAAATAAAACATAAGTATATCAACAAAATATATTACTTCAGTTGTAAATTGCATTGCAATTGGTGAAAAATAAGCATTTTTATCGTTTTTTGTCAATAAACATATGTTGCCCCCTGTCACATAAAAAGCATTGGTATGAATTTGTAAAATAACATTCCATATTACCTGTAAAAAGGAATTTTTGTGATACGGGGGGGGGGGGGAGATGTTTTAAAAATAGTTTCCCTTTTCCGTTGTTTTCTATAGTGAAAAACACAACTTTTACCAAAATTTTAAAGTTATCTCTCTTCGTTTTCCAAAAAAATAATGCTATATGAAAATTCATTTAATTATCTATTAAAAAAACATTAAAAAACTCATAGAAAATGTTAATTTTTGAAAATTGACTTGGAAGTAGGCGGGAGAACAATACTATCGTTCGCAGTTCTTTAAACTCCCTGGATCAACATAGCCTTTTCTGGAAAGATGGTAGGCTGACATGTAATTAAAAAATGTTCAAGTGCAGCGCCTTGTAATCTGTGGATGGATCTCAGATGGAACTTGATGTCCGTGCGTCTCTTACAGAAGAGGAACACCCTGGAATGGAACAGCTGTGTGTGCAGGTGGTGTTCTTGTGTTTGTCGTCCCAATGGCGTGCATACGACTTTCTGGAGAAAAGCATGTCTATAGGTATATCAGCTGATCAACAGGCCAGCTCCGTCAGAATTTCTCGTAGTCGTTTTTCGCTGTACATTTTGAGTTGTCAAGCAGGTCATCAAACTGCAGGAGGTAGTCATCTCAATTTAGAATGTCCACTACATCAGTGTCTATTACTGTAAGATTAATAACTTGGAAATAAATTGCCAAAAATAGTTACAAGTTCTCTACCAATGTGACATATTCAAAATACTAGACAGTTTCAGAGGAATCAGTTTACCATACAATTATATTTGTCACAATGACATTAATAACCTTGATCTCAAGGACACAGTTTATTAATTTTCTGTTTATGACATTAAAAAAAGTTCATGTCATACTGTGCGGTATACAATAACCGACCATAGTGTTATAATAAACATTCCATAGTTCTATCCTATAATCTAGTGCATGTCTCCAATAACCTTTAACTGAATATATATATATATATATATATATATATATATATATATATATATATATATATATATATATATATATATATATAAAAGCTTATGAGTACAATTTCAATAACTTTCCAGAATTCTATTTATACATATGATGTCCGTGTGTCTGCTCATGTCAAACAACGAGGTTTCATATCACAATTATATATGGTATAACCAGTATTGTCATTATTTACTTTGGTTTCAATAATTATGTTTGTTACTGAATTGAATAACTATTCACGTGTTCATATAGTACTGTCTGAAACTGCAAAGATGTTGCTTTGTATGCTTTGCTGCTTTTTGTACTGAATGTTTGGCAAAATTTTGATCATCTTCATCATAACACTGAGAAATAAAAGATTATATATAAGATTATAAGCCCTACCTGAACCAAACTGATTATATTTAGTACACAAATTTTCATGTTGCTTTTCTAATATACCCTCGGCTGGGGATTCATGTCCTATAGACATATTTCTAGTCTTAAAGACTTTAGGCAATCTAGATACATTTACTTTGTACGATATGGAGAAAATTCCAACATTCATGGCTACTTTTCTTAATTTTTTATTAGAAAAAAAACAGCTTGAAGTATATTGTTCTTGGTTACCTTCAAATAATCTTATTTGACCTTGCTAGAAATACGTTAAACCTTAGTACTTGCTGTCTTGTCACAGCCGAGCATACAATATCTATATACAGACAACCGGATGTGTTACGTAATCTCAAATATATCATCTTTTTTAAAACACCTGCCAGTTTGTTCTTGTTCCTGATGAGCTGACGAGTTTTGGACAGGACTGTTCCATTCTAAAGCAGCTCTTATTTTTCACAAGATTGCTGAAAACACGGATCCCAAACACTTCAAGAAAATTAATTTTGAGCATAGTTGTAGTAAGTTCATTGTTTATCGACAACCACACGTCCATGAATTTCAGGTGTACGGTCTTTACTTTGGTGGCGTCTATAACGATCCTCGGTTTTCTGGTCCACTGCCAGATTTCCATCGTCTAAGGATTCTAAGTTAAATTCTGTAATATTAAAAACAATTTTCCAACTCATGTGCCTTGCATGAACGAATGCAAACTGTTATGCATTAACGGCTGTATAACTAAGAGCGGTTGGAATCGTTCCAAGCCCGGAACCCTACTTTTTAGCCCCATTCCATAAATTTTAATCCTCAATATTGAAAGAGACCATCCCTGTCCTGTCTGTTGTAGCTGAAGAGTTAATAAAAATTCCTTAACGTTTAATTCAATCTTGGGCGGTCATGTTCTATATATTCATTGTAATTCAATCTTGTGCGGTCATGTTCTATATATTCATAGTAATTCAATCTTGGGCAATCGTGTTAACAATCCTGGCCAAGTCATGATCGGCCACACGGCACCCCCAAGTCATGTTCTATATATTCATAGTAATTCAATCGGTCATTTTATGATCGCAACTCTGACCAAGTCAGGTTTGGTTTGATAGCATAACATGGCCTTCTTATCTTTGCCGGCCATGCATGATTTGATAACCCTGGCCAAGTCAAGATATATCCCATGTTTTACTTCTTGACTAGGCCATGTTTTTCTATCCCAAGATTGCATTGGCCAAGATACATTACTTCCAAACGCAGTCAAGATTTACTTCCCAAGATTTTATAGGACCGAGATTCGGCCAAGATAGCACATTTCTTCAATACGCAGTCAAAATTCACCTCCCAAGATTTCAAAAGACAAAGACTAATTTCCCAAGATTTCAAAAGATCAAGAATCGGCCACGATTTTTTTCGCGGCAAGCATCGGAGTCGAGACCCACTTACAGGTAGGGATTTATTTTTGTTGTATGTCACGAATATAGCTATTATCTAAAAAATATGGATAAAAATATATGTGTTTAATCAAAGGAAGACCGTATGCATTTCACGTTTTCCTCTTTTTGCTTCTTTCTTTGACATTAGAAGCAGAAAAAATAAATTCTCACAAGATTAATATTTACAGTTTAGAAAAGGCAGAAACTGATGAATAAGATAACATGAAGTAAGACTAGGCTAATTTTTTGTTTTATTTGGCCAACATTACTTAATGGCTTTATTTAATCATGTTTAAAAAACATAAATCTATAGGCCTACAACCCATTTTCCTGTTGACAATAATAACAGAGATGATAAACAAGTGTTATACCAGTAATATTGTTTTATTTAGTTACCATGGCTATAGCTTTATCTTACAGCTTTATTTATTTTTAATGACAAAATGTAGCATTGGGTTAGTTGTGTTTGATTTAATGGCGACACATACAGTATATTTTCTATTATTACTATTTTGTAATATACATAATGGCTGAAATTGAACTGATTTGCAGAGTGTCATTCGGTTACATTGGTTACAATCCTTACCCTAGCCCCAAAGAACCAATTAATATTAATTAACCATATTCCTAACCTAACCCCTTTCCCTAAAGCATAGCTTGTTTGATATTCATGTTCTATGTGAAATAAATATGGACTTGTTGTTTTCGGCTTGGGACTCATAATTATGGTTAAAAAGGGGCCTTTGGACTCGTATAGACAATTTTCAAAATGAATCACTATTATTAAAGTTGTTAATTCAATTTAAATTGAATTAAAGTATTTTATTAACATGTATTTGGATACACGTATAGTACTGTAGCGCATGAGCATGTAATGTAAATATATAAATATATTTAGTTTCTATGCTTTAAACCAGTCATTGCAATGTACGTATATTTCAAATACATTGGTGAAGTCTGCTGTTCAATGAATGCCAGTTAACAGCAGAATGAATCATTTATGGTATACATAGATTTTTAAATTAAAAACTGTATGATATTAAGTATCTTTTTTAATAATTGTAGATCAGTATGATAAATTGAGCTCTTTTGGGATATATATCAGTGGATGCATTGATGGGTAGGTAAACATAAAATGTTGGGAATTTATTAATTACTTTTTACTATATCCCTAGAAATGTAGGCGCATTTGATAGCGTTGACAGATTTAACCCTGTGTTTGAGTCTAGTCTGTCTCTATTGCGGTTACGTTGGGCATGTTACTTTACTAGTGCACTCTCTCCACCCAGAGATTAATATGGTAACAAATCTTACGTCTTCCATTGTAATTTAAGGTTTTCCCGCTTTGTGCTATGGGTGGAAGCTGGTGTCAGCAATAAATACCCCAAAAAGATTGCAGGGTACTTTTAGAAGACTTTGGAGAATGTTAAAGGTACATGTAATTCAGTGCAAAGATTTGGAAGAGTTGGTTTGTTAAATGAATATATTGAAGACAATATCTCATTTGATTTCTGGAGTTTAAGCAAGATGACTTGTTTTCTGTAATATTTTGTTTTTGCCTTTTGCATCTGTTAATGTTGATGTTTATACATATTGTATACTGATTTGTAGGATTTCCACATATTATTCGAGGAGATGCAGGTATTTTTTTTTTATATAAAACAGTGTGAATTTTAAAACTCAAAATGAAGCTGAGAATGCAAACATGAGACTCTGACATGTCAATCTAAGGGTTACGGGAATCAAGTGACTGTCAAGGCCTCTTGTTGTTTATATTTTCTGTTGTCTTTGCTTTGTCAGTTGCTACCGGTTTGTCAGAATATCACACAAATATGTGTGGTTTAAATTCAAAAGTATCAAAAGCTAATGAACCAATCAGATCCATGTTTGAAGCCAAAAGACTAATATCAAGTTCCATTTAAGAACTTTAGTTCAGTACTGCTACATGCAGATTATCAGAGAAGACTTGGAAGAAGTGAAATTTGCCTGGAATAACCACAGAATCAGGAACCAAAATTCAGGTGATATTGTTCCTGGGATACCTGAGCTCCTTTATCATGTTCCTGAAATGTTAGGTCAGTTTACTTGTTTTGATTCTGGAATCATTTACAAAGTGATCAAAATTTGGTTTGAAATACTTTTATAAGAGAAAAAAATTGCAATTATTTACCTATGTCCTATGAAACACATTGTTTAAAAACAACAAGGTCACAAATGATTTAATATATACAAAGTATTTTCCTATGAAAATGTTAGAATTTTTCCAAATGAGTTTTATATTGAAAACTGAAAAACATATTTATTTAATTGTGTATGATGTTTTATTTCATTTTTTTATTTCAGGCAATCCACAGTGCCAAATTTATCTTCATTATATCGATGTCAATGATGAGCTGTTTCATTTTCTGAAATCTCAGTGCTGCTTTCGAAATGACTGGGATGATGACATTAAGGAAGCTTTTGGCATCATCTCAGACTATTGCCAGAAGCCAGAACTATGTATATTGCTCTCAAAGATGTATTGGAACACCAGATATATCATAATTTTTTTTTGCTTTTTTGGGGGTATTTTATATCCTATTCTCATAATTCATGATATATTCTATAAATTCTGGGTTGTTTATGTTTAATTATGAACATATGTTTGTACACATCAAGTACATGTACATCATCAGGAAACATATTATATTGGAATTGTAAAACATGTACAAATGAAAAAAAAATATAAATGCATTGAATTCTAATTTATATTATCCAGTAGTTCTTTAAATGTGTCTTTATATTACTTTGGAGTTTAACCAGTAAATGGAAATTTTAAGAGTCCTGCAACTTACTTATATGCCTCCAAGATAATAATTTCACAACTTGTTGACAATGTGACACTACTGAAGGGTGCTTAAAAATTTATAATGTAAATACTATAAAGTAAAGCATTTCTAATGCTCAACCAAAATTTGAACATCGGACGTCAAGTTGTGAGATACAGAGCACACAATTCTTTGTTATGTAAATAACTCTCGAGTTATGTTTTTGTTTACATTTTGAATTTTCAAGGTTAAGACCTAAAAGGAATCCAACAAATGCTAGAAACTACTTGTTTATGTTTAAAACTAATCAGGAGAAAGAAAAATCAGTTTGTAAAAGATCTCTTTCGCTATTTTGAACAAATGGAAACAAAAACATGACTGGAGCCTTGTTTACATGACAGAAAAATTTGAGATCTGCATCTTGCTCATATCTGTAACTGACCCTCAAAGGTTGAATTATGATTAGAAATGCATTTCAAAGCATTATTAAAAATGAAAGCAGAAATATCAAATTTGACCATAAGCAAGACCATGCCGCTTGACAGTAATGAAGTTAACGTTTAACTTGACTGAATTTCAAACGAACGGGCATTTCAGACTTTTTGGCCAAAAACTCGCGTTCTAACCAAGTACAACATGATAACAGTGAAGCACCATGTATAAGTGATTTGGTTGGTTATTTCAATACATCTACTTAACTTACAAATGCATTAATAAAACTTGCTTTACTGAAGTATGAATTTATAATAGAAAAAAAGCTGTATTTGAGTTTTACTTCCTTCAACCTAGAATAAGCAATATAATAATAATATAAATAGATGTAGGATAAACGATATCTGAAAGTGTTTAATACTTTAATGAATCAGATTCTGAAACTAGGATTAGTGAACTGATACTCTGTAAAGGTCAAAATTTCAGTATAAAAATAAAACAAGAGGTCCATGGGCCTTATAGGTCACCTGAGCATTGTGCAAAAGCTATTTAGTGACTGAATTTGATTCATGTTTTAAGCCAGATTCTATAGCACTCACAAATTTGAAAAAGAACCATTGATCCTTAAAACAATAAATGCATGTCAACTAATCAGTGTATAAGTGCCCCTGACCCTTAGGCCTAAATCCACACATTGCAAACTTTTTTACAAAGGCATCCTTGCTTTTCAAAAATATATGATTAATTCCAAAGAGCAGATTTCAAATAATTCATTCATTTTCACTATACATTGTATAAGTACCCCCCCTCGTCTTTGGTACTCCTGACCCAGGGGCCTTGAAATTCACAATTCTGGAAGATTAGGACCCTTGCTCATCATAACTATATAGATATGTTTACCTGCGTAATACCTAGGAGCAGAAAGGAGAATTTTCAAAGAATTCATGTATTTTCACTATATAATCTATAGAGTCCAACCCTAACACCAGAACCCCTGACCCTGGGGCCATTAAATTCACAATTTTGGTAGAGGCACCCTTGCTCATAATAACTATGCACTTAGTTTATTTATTTAATACCTAGGAACAGAGAAGATTTTCAAATAATTCATGTATTTTCACTACATAATCTATAGAGCCCCGCCATAACCCCTGACACTGGGGCCATTAAATTCCAAATTTTGGTAGAGGCACCTTGATCATTATAACTATGCACTTAGTTGGTTAATTTAATACCCAGAAGCAGAGCAGATTTCTTTGATATTGTTTTTTTTATTTTGCAGATGGTCACCTTTATTTCTCAACATTGAGATGTTCTTCTGGCGTTCTTTACCAACTAGGGCTTTGAGATTAGCAACTTCTGTCTCCTTGCTATGTGCTTTTGAATTCAAATGTTGTGTGAAATTTGATACTTGTAACAAAATGGGCAGAAGTGTCTAGTATTGTAAACACGGTCAGATTTTTTAAATTTTCCAGACTTTGTTGTTTTTGAAGAGATGATTTTCTAATAAAGATTGAGGGATAAGTAATATCTCTGATAATTTCCTCCTCAACAATGTCTATGTCACTATCAGACTCTGAAGAAGATGCATCATTTTCATTGGACTGTTGGTTACATAATGGACCTAATGGTGGAAGGTAAGGGATCTCTTCAGACACGTCACTGTCAGAATTCTCCTTGTCAGATCCTTGTCAATGCCCTTATTTGTTGTAGATGAAATAAGCCAATCATCTTCATAACTCTTTCTTTTAACACCTTTAACACACGTGGAGGATGATATATCCTCATCAGAAGTACTCTCTTCTTCCTATGACTCTGAAGGAATAAACTCGGAATCCAAATCCATTTCATCAATCCAATCATCATCCTCATCACTGCTAAATTTGACATATTCCATGAGGTCTTAGCTAAAGATGGTAGATGAAGTTGGTAATGTAGACTCTGGGGACTGTTCACCAGTAATGGTAGTGTCTTCACATGAAGCTGGAGGGCTTTGTAAATTCAAGGCATGGGGTGGTACCCTCTCCTGTCCTGACTTATCACTTGTGGTAGGAACCTCTTCACATGAATCTGGAGGGCTCTGTAAAATCAAGGTGTGAGGTGGTGCCCTCACTTGTCCTGACTTATCACTTGTGGTAGGCACTTCTTCACATGAAGCTGGAGGGCTCTGTAAACTCAAGGAGTGGGGTGGTGCCCTCACTTGTCCTGACTTATCACTTGTGGTAGGCACCTCTTCACATGAAGCTGGAGGACTCTGTAAAATCAAGGTGTGGGGCGGTGCCCTCTCTTGTCCCGGCTTATCACTTGTGGTAGGCACCTCTTCACATGAAGCTGGAGGGCTCTGTAAACTCAGTGTGTGGGGCGGTGCCCATTCTTGTCCTTGCTTATCACTAGTGGGAGGCATCTCTTCACATGAAGCTGGACCGCTCTGTGTACTCAAGGTGTGGGGTGGTGCCCTCTCCTGTCCCAGCTTATCACTTGTGGTAGGCACCTCTTCACATGAAGCTGGAGGACTCTGTAAAATCAAGATGTGGGATGGTGACTTCTCTTGTCCCGGCTTATCACTTGTGGTAGGCTCCTCTTCATGTGAACCTGGACTGTAAACTCAAGGCATTGGGTGGTACCCTCTTTTGTCCCAGCTTATTACTTGTGGTAGGCACCTCTTCACATGAAGTTTGAGGGCTCTGTAAAAACTCAAAGTGTGGGGTGGTGCCCTCACTTGTCCCGACTTATCAATTTTGGTAGGCACCTCTTCACATGAAGCTTGACCGCTCTGTAAACTCAAGGTGTGGGGTGGTACCCTCTCTTGTCCCGGCTTATCACTTGTGAAAGGCACCTCTTTACATGAAGCTGGACCGCTCTGTGTACTCAAGGTGTGGGGTGGTGCCCTCTCTTGTCCTGACTTATTACTTGTGGTGGGCACATCTTCATGTGAAGCTCAAGGGCTCTGTAAACTCAAGGTGTGGGGTGGTGCCCTCTCTTGTCCTGACTTATCACTTGTGGTGGGCACGTCTTCATGTGAAGCTAAAGGGCTCTTTAAACTTAAGGTGTGGGATGGTACCCTCTTTCACTTTAAGATTCAGTTTCTTTTTGCTAACGTAGCACTGATATGGTTAACTATCAGAAATTAACGGGAAATAGACTTGCAAAAAAGGGATTTTTTTTTTAAAAACTGAGTTTAGTTTTATTACGCTGTTTGAACTTAAATACTTGGGGACAAGTATAGTACAACTCACTCTGTACTGTATTTACTTTGGTTTCATCGATGGACAATCACTTGATAAAGTCATAGTACGTGCACTGAATGTAGGTCCTCAACACATTTCAATATCGCAAGGACATACCCAAGTTGAAATTTAAAAAATAAGTTACCATTTCTTTCTGTATAATTTGTACTTTCTGAACGGAATTTTCAATTCTCTGACATTATACTTAATGTCAGATTTTCTCTTAACAATCTATTGCACCATTTTTGAAATGTTTTCAGTTCTTACCTCGCCAGACATTTCATCATCTTCAAAAAAATATAGTAGATCACTCAAAAAATCATCGATTTAATTATCATGATCTAAGTCTTGGTTGTTCACTTTTTGAAAGTATATCATGATGAGACTCAATCTCATCTGACATGATTTGGTCATTTTGATTTACATTAGACTTGCTATGGTCATTTACTCCAGACGGGTTTTCAAAATTTCCGAAGATCCATATTGCAAACAGCAAACATAGATTAAATTTACATAAAGTACAGGTCTTGGTCACAAACAAGATATTCTTCAGAAAACAAAGAACGTAAAACCTTCGCCATGAACGTACGTTTTTTTTTGCAACATGGAAAAATCTTGCTGGAAATGAGAAAAGGTCTCATGAGCTGAGTAACTGTCATCCATGTGTTCATTCAGGTTTTTCTGCATTCCATTCCTCAGCAAGTACGCAGCAGAGAGAGATAACTAAGACATGTGAGAATTTAGCTACAACAATGATATTAGGACGATTTCAAACATCAAAGAGTCCAAATTCACAGAGCAAAGGCATGAAAGTCATAAAAAATGTTGTTGAGATTTCGTTCAGTCAATTATTGAAAACAAAATTGGCATTTCATTCAACTCCAATTAAGATGATAACATATCCAAAGGAATTGTCTCCCCTGCTCAAATGAGAAAAAGTGCAGAAAAAAAAACAGTAAACAAAATCGAACAAAACAATTGAGAACATTTTCTGGCTTCTGGTCTTTCATACAGCATGTATAACAGGGTAAGAATGCATAAGATACACGTAACAAAAGAATCTGCAGATCAAAATGAGATTTCTAAACTCGAAAAAGAGAATTCCAAGATACTAAAACCTAAAGACCACTATGGAAAATTCAAAAGTTGTGATTTTGCCAAGGATGCTTTTTTTAAATCAGAAATTAAGCAATACCCTGCAGGAAAGCCTATCAACTAGATTGGCACGCAAAAACAACCTGACATATGACAAAGAGCCAAAAAATTCAGGTCAAATGTTAATGCCAAACTGGTATTAACACCAACAAGTTCAATATATCTTTTAGAGTCAGCGGAGATATTACACAATTAGAGTCAGAAGATCCAAAATTAACTTAGGAAAGGGTCGAATAGCTGCTCCATCTATATACGTTAGAAATTAAAAGAAACATAACGTCAACAACCACAATTGTACCTTGGAAAAAGCATCGCTCCAAAGGTTCAAACTACGAACAAAATTGATGGCAAACTCAAAACATTTAAATGCCTGGGGCGGGATTCATTAAGACTTAGATTTTTCTTAAATGTTGAAATCAAGCATTGAAAAAATTCTTAGTTAAGAAGACTGTTTAAGTTTTAATTCAATAAAAAAGCACAGTTCTTATTAAAGTGTTATTTTAGAAAAAAAAAAACATACTTAAGTCAAAGCTTTATGACAGCACTAGCAATTTGCCGTACTTTTTGCAACAACAATTTCTGAAATCAATAATGAATATTTTTTTACGACGAAAATTATAAATTACAGTGGTATGCATTGTAAGATGTCAGATGACAATTTTATAACTGTCATTTTCTTTCATCGTACCAAAGTATTGCATATGTCGATATATAGTACACGCATCGTTATTCTTTACATTTCTATCGTGATCTGTCGTGAGTGCATTCTATGGTATTGTGCGTGTGTCCTGTCGTATCGTTTTTCCGTTTATCAAGTTTTGCTTTTTCTATCGTGTTTTGCGTTTATCGTTATAATTATTTATTAGGTTCTATCGAGTATCGTGTTTGGCGTTTATCGTGTGCCTTCGGAACTCATTGCTTATAATCCTTATATATAAATGAATCACCCTAGGTATCCCGAGTCCGATTTTTGCTTTATTTTTTACGATTTGATCAAAGTGGCGCGGGCAGAGAGGATTGCGATTTCCGATTTGCCGGCTGTAATCTTAACGATTGTGAGGACGCATAGCAGGAAGATGTCGGTAGAAGTAATGCGGAATGGTGTATGAAGGCACCATCACTTGATCGTCAATAGAAAGGGCATCTACGGATTCCTTAGACGATGGAAATCTGGCAGTGGTCGTGAAAGACGCCACCAAAGTAAAGACCCTACACCTGAAATTTATGGACGCTTGGTTGTCGAAAAACAATGAACTTACAACAACTATGCTCAAAATTAAATTTTTAAAGTGTTTCCAGCAATCATGTGAAAAATAACAACTGCTTTAGAATGGAACAGTCCTGTCCAAAACTTGTCAGTTCATCAGTAGCAAGAACAAACTGGCAGGTGTTTTGTACAAGATGATATATTTGAGATTAAGTATAAGATTCCGTTGTCCGTATTTAGATATGGTGTGCTCGGTTGTGACAGGGTAGCAGGTACTTATTTTAAACGTATTTTAAGCTAGGTCAAATAGACTGTTTTTAAATAATTTTTAATAATTTTAAATTAAACAAAAAAATATACTTCAAGCGGTTTTTTTTTCTATTGAAATAATTAAAAAAGTAGTCATGAATATAGAAATCTTCTCCATTTCATACCAAATAAAGGCATCTAGATTGCCTACAATCTTTCAGACCAGAAGTATGTCCATAGGACATGAATCCCTCGCCGAGGATATATTAGAATAACATGAAAGATTTTATGTGTTCAGGTAGGGCTTACACCCAAACTCACTAATTAGCAGCATGTGTTCTTCCCGTTGTTTTTGCGAGTGTATGTGTGGTCGTGCCACTACTGATTATTGTTGAATATTACTGATTTGTAGAAATGCATTTGTTGTTTCCCTTCCCTGCCTATGAGTATAAAGTAGCCAAACTTTGTACTGCTGAGTGTATAGTTTTGATGATCAAAATTTTATGACATCTGGCTTTAAGCGAATCAAATAAAATCGCTGGAAAGATGTTTCATAATGCTCAGGTGACCTATAAGGCCTATGGGCCTCTTGTTTATCAAATGTGGATGTAACTGCTTAGAATGTATGATGAAATTTTCTTTTCATTGGTGTCCTGACATAATGTTCTTACTATCTCTGTTCAGTATTTCAAGATATTCATCGAGTGCCAAATTATTATTTTTACCACCTGAAATATTAATATTCTGTTTGCCTCTAAACGATGTTTTTGGTGATTTTGGATACCATTTCTGGATGGCTAGGATTACTTAAGACAGCATGTAGATCTTTCAACATATCATCTGAATCATCGAAAAACCACTTCTTCACAATATTCTTACAAAATGAATTTATCTACTTTAATTTTTCATCATCCTCATTCCTTTCGATGAATTCTTCTGGGAGTGTAACGTTATTATCAAAATAAAAAAAATGTTGAAATCCATCAAAAATAGCGCACATCATATGGCATCGAAAAATGGTAAAATAGAGTATTTTATAGGCTCTGAAAGAATTCTTCACATTGCTTTTTAAGAACATAATAAGAAATTTTGAAGAAGATATCCCACAGATAACTGCTGGTGAATTGTCAATTTTCAGTCATTAAGAGAAGAGGTCAATTACGCAGTAACCTACGAGATTGGGTCCAGATGCAACTCTAAGATAAGTCTTACAGAAATGAGAAAGGTGAATCATTATTGACTCAGGTCGATGCATTACAGCATGAAAAAAATCAATTCCAATAAAGAAGGACTGAACAACCACCATCAATCTGGTTCAGTAGAGGTACATGTGTCATATCAGGTTGTCCGTTTATCAGGTTTTCCGTGTATCGTTTACTCCGTTAATCAGGTTTTCTTTTCGTTTTGTATAAAAAATCAAATTACAGAATCATTCAGAACAATGGCGCCGTAGTCAAAAGAAGGTAGAATATAAATTGCAGGGTATTAAATGTGTAGCAAAACAAGAACCGGGTCAGCATCGTCGGAAACCCACGGGTGATCTCGTCCTTACTTATCACCCGTGGGCAAACTAGCTACAATATCGCCGTAAAATATGCTACTTTGTTGTTTCTAGTCAACCAATCAGAAAGTTGGAAATCTTCAATTTTGAAAAATATGTTTATTACTGTGCTACTATTATTTATGGTAATTATTTTGACGCTAGTTAAATTGTGCGAAATTTGATTTAAAACAACAAAAGTCAATTTTTACAGGTTTAATACTTACATTAATATCCGTCAGATATTATGAAGGAGTTCCTCTTTCTAACTGCAAAATGCACCTGTGAGTGGATTATGAGTTTTTCATGTTTTGGCAATACCGATCTTGCATACGTTACGTGAACTGTGATTCGTTGTTTCGCATCGCGACTCTGTGATGCGGCCAATCAACTGACCCATGCATATTTAATTACATACGACGGTTTTTCGGCGAGTTTGCCCAGGTGTGTTAAGTAAAACTGAGATCACCCGTGGGTTGCCGACGATGCCGGGTGGAGATTTTGTTTGTATTGAAGTTCAGCATATCATTATATATAGGAATTGAATCATATAAGTAATTTCTGGGACGAATACATTAGTATAGTTCAGTAATTTTCAAAACAAAACAGGTTTACCGTTAAGAATTTTCCGAACAAGCCCTGAGTTTCCTAACCCGGCCATTTTAAACACACTTTGTTTGCAGATGCAAATGTTAGAACAAAATAAACTTCAGCGGGATTGTATAATTTTTATTAATCAGAATATGTATTCATATGATAAAATAAAGAAAAAAAATTTTTGCCTGCCATCGTAACTTGTTGGCAAAACAAAAAGTGTTTCTCCGAGTTTGCTAGTTCTATGCGTTTGACAACTTCATCGCACATGTGTAGACAAAGGCTTATATTTGTCTTGCGGACACATGTATGTGTACTTTTTTTTAGGAGACTGTGTGACCTTAATGATACACACCAGTTCCATAATTATACAGTGCAATTTTTTAATGAAAGTCATTAAAAACACTATTTAACATTTAACTATTTAACTATTTAACATATTAAATCTGAAAGTATTCTTGTTTAGGTATACAGTCTACCCTGCTATTCCCCCTTTTTAAGCACCAGTGACCAAAGTAGGCGTTTTGTCCCCGTGAACTGGTACTCATTCACTTGATTTTTGACTTGGCGAGATTACACTGAGATTTTTTTCAGAGCTTATACTGAGATTATTTCCTGCATTTTTTGTGTTATCTACATGATCTACGAGGATGGATTGCACGGACGACAGTTTTGTACAGCTGCCAACGAGAGGATTGAGGTAAAAAGAAAAACAACAGAAATGCTGGAATATCTCCATTTTTAACATGGCCAAGTCGCAGTAGCAATGCATGCCTTGTAAACATTTATCAAATTACAATGTAAGTAGCACAATGAACTGATATATATATAATACATCATCCTTAATATTCTTGTGGGTATCTGGGCGGGGGTAGGGTGGGGTGGGGTGGGAGATTAATGAAAGACGCCCCCCCCCCCCCCCCAAAAAAAAAAACGAACAAGTATGAAAGATGAGTTTGCTTATTAGCTCACCTAAGCCAAAGGCTCAAGGGAGTTTTCCTGGTCACATATCCCACAGACAATATTCGATTTTCAGTCATTAAGAGGAGAGGTCAATTAAGTCAGTTACCTATACACAGGATGAAAATCCACCATTCAGTCGACTGAATGGTGGCTGAATGGCCACTGAAAAGACCCTTTCCCGTGTCCTTTCCGTGATCATTCAGTTAACATTCAGTCGACTGAATGGCACATACATTTCAGTGACCTTTCCGTGATCATTTTTTTTTTACCTAAAAAAATTATTTCACT
>NW_026925416.1:0-26618 GCF_032062105.1 Saccostrea cuccullata | reverse complement strand
GGATTTCCTTTACTCATCCTCCTGTCAAGCGCAGGCGCAGTTATAACTCTTATAACTTTGATCTCACTGGCAATTCTTTGTATCAGGTATGTAAACTTTAGAGGTCGTTTTTTTTTTCTTCAAAGTACACATCAAACACGTTGTCAGTAACACCCCTTATTTCCAGTCAAACATAACGTTAAATTCAATATTTTTTTCCGCTGCAAAATATTGTCATTTTCTCCTTAATCGATAGCGAATCTTTGTAAAACTTCAACTTTAAAAAGAATTGATCTCATATCTTGTCAAAGTGGTTTCTACGAAAATAAAAAAAAATACTCTGCTAAATGTGCATATTTGTATACACAGTTTTCCATTTCAATATTTTAGCATTTGAGTTATTTTAGATACAGTTGATACAAACAAAAATATGAATGCCTGGATTGAAATATTTTTTTTACCTAATTTAGGTGTAAAAAGTGTGACTAATAGATTCCAAAATATTAAGAATTTTAAAACTTTTTTTATGATTTTCAAAACCATCCCTTTTAATTTTTACAAATTTTTATAACTTATAATCCCATGAAAACCTTTTTTGACAAAAATTAAATTTTTTGCGGTTGAACTTATCCATTTTACTTGTACAATTATAAGTTAGGTTGTTAGGCTTTCTCTGTAGCTTGCATAAAAAAATAACAGAGATGTCTAGCTTGACTTAAGCTTCGGAGTCTTTTAGAGCAATCAATTTCAGGCATTTTTATGAATCTTATTTAACATCGCTGAGTGTTTGTATTGTAGTTCATTTTATTTTTTTGTACTAAAGAACACGGCATTCACAGTCATTTTAATTCCCAACAGCAACAAAATGATATAGTTTTCTTCGTACAAATATTAATTTTGCATTTGCTGACACTAATGGAAATTCAAAATTCTTTTATTGTTGATTTCTTTTAGAATAAAGAAGAAAACACGGAGCAACTTGGATTCAAAGCCTGATAATAAAAATATTGACAGAGTGTATGAAATTGAAAAAACAAATGTAACGAATTCTGAAAATAATGGGGAAAGCAAGACAGAAAATAAGAAAGTTTCTTGTGAGCATGTGAAATATGATGAAATGCCAATTGAAGAAGAAAACGAATATGACGTCACAAACTCGAATACTCAAAATGTGTATAATCAACTCCAGCTAAAAGTCGTAAGAAGTAAGGAAAGCGAATGTAACGATTATGACGTCAGCAGTCCAGGTGTTGATAACAATCAGGATATTTATAATCATTTAAGGGAAGATTTTTCAGACCGAAACCAGGAGAATGTGTATGATATGAGTGGTTCGTGTGGCGTTACAAACCAAGATATCTATGATAACTTCTCAAGCAAGACAAGTTGTGATAGCCATTATGACATGTATGGTGTCTGCTAATTAGTTTTTTAATTACTAAGAATGAGAAACAAAGTTGGAAAACAATGTATGAGCACTTTACAGATGTGGTTTGAAAGTTATCAAGTCTATAGTGTCTGATGATTCCTCGAGTGTTTTGCTGACATCTACTGTGTTTTGTAATGTGATAAAAACTTTTTATCAAATATCATAGAGATAACAACTCAAGTCATCTTAACAATACAGTTATAAAATAAATAATTTTAACCGCCATAGATTTTAATTTTCATTCTCTGTTTAACAATAATGCGATTTTAAGTGAAACAAGATGTGTTTGTGAAACATTATGCCCCCGACGGTAACACAATTCTGGAGTAGGACGTAGACTGAAGTGATATACAATAGTTATCGGCTAGGTTAAAGTTGACAACAGATGGACAGACAAACAGACAGACAGGACAAAAACAATATACCCCCGGGATATTTCAATCCGGAGCATAAAAATTACATAGATTAACAAGGATGATTTCAGAAGATAGAATTTTGAATACCATATATTCGAGGGCTGTTCAATAAATAATGTCCTGAACTCTATGACATACAAAACAGATATCATATGACTAAGCTTGACTTTCTCTCATGATTAAATCTTTAATGAATTGATATCAGTTTATGTGACCACTTTTCATCTCATATTTTCATTGTGAGATGCTGAAAAACAAGGGCTATTCGAGACACTGCATTTAAAATGAATGGCATAGAATCATTAAACTAGAGTGAAATTAAACGCTTCATTTAAGCTGTTGAAACACTTGATAAGAATCCCAAAGAAATATTCACTGAAATTTGCAACCAATGCCTGTTTTATAGACACATGAGCAGGTGGATTTCAATGAACAATAATGATATAATGAGCATCAAAAATGGGTGCCGTCCTTGGCGACAAGGACTTAAAACAACCAATGTTCTGTTTGCCAAAATTCAACAAATTATCACTTATAATGTTTGATTGACTTTGTACACATAGCAAAAGACTTTATTCGGTAATAACCAATAATTGTCCCCCAAATAAAACTTTGACAAAGAAATATTTAATTTTGTTCTAAAACAGGGGGATATATGCTGACTTCAAACTGAATATTTGCATAAGCAATTACGTCATATGTTTGAAATGACGTCACGAACACGACGTTAATTTAAAAATTCCATGATTTCTACAGAAAAAAATGTATATATTACGTCGATATTTTGAGTAAAAGTCACCGAGCGCAGGTCTGATCAGGCTTAATATTTTGATATAATATGTAGAATGATAATATCAATGAAATATGTAAATATTGTTCCTGAACAAATCTGCGCTCTATAAATTTAAGAGCTAAAAGTGTTGAAATTTTGTCCATTTTGTCCTCTTTCTTAAAAATGAAATAAAATTGGACATGTTTGGGACGTCATGAAAACAAAAATTGTCAATAAAGTACTTTGAAACTATAATTTATTCTGTTAATTTATATTTCTCGTACAATTTTTAGAATTCAGCATATTTCAAGAATATTTCAAAATTTGACTTTTTTTTGGGGGGGGGTTGGGGGGTGGGGGGTGGGGGCAAAGATATGCAATATACCGCATATAGTTCTTTAACATAGGCATCAATTTGGGGTAGTTTAAACTATTTTAAAAGTACATTTGACAGTAAAAAAAAGCTTAGTACTTAATGGTCATCCTATGTTTTGAAAAATGAGTGAAAACATCATCGTGTAAGAATATCTAAACAATTATGCTAAAAAATCAGAAATGTAGTTATCTACGTTTGTCTGAAATTCAAACAGATAATGAAACTAAAATCCATTGCTTTAGTACCCTCAAAACATTTTTACAATAAGATGCACTTGACAAAGACAGCAAAGGTCTGAAAAAAGCAAAGAATTACATTTATAATTAGAGGACACAGACAGTTTTATGTACAATTTTCTTAAATATTAGTGGTCTTGTTCTAATTCTTATTCTGTAAGGCAGTTCAATTTCTGGATGAGTCTAGAAAGCAATTTTTTGGCAAAAAATCGAAAAGTTTTCGAGCGGAAAGAACTCGAATCAGGAATTCAATACATTAAATTTCTTCATGACAGCGTCCAAACCCACACGCCATGAAGAGTAAAAGAGTTTTTGGGATAAACAGAAAGGTAATATTTTTGTCACACAGTAATATTCTCCAGATCTGTAACCCTTTCACTTTGTTCATTTTCCAAATTTGAAAAAAAAACACCTTTCAGAAAGAAGAAACAAGTACAGGAAATCATAGGATCTGCCATAATCCATTATACGAAGGGCCATACTCAAAGTTCTCAGAAGTACAGAGAGCCGGGCTCATTTACAGAATAGAATGAATTTCGTACATGAATCATACGTTTATATTCTGATGAAAAAATTATTTTAAAACTATCAATATATACTGAAAGGATTAAGAAACGCATATTAAACTTTTGAGTTAAATTAAAACAATTATTTCAAATATGTTTTACACCATTGTTATCATACATTTTAATTCATCTTTAATCAACAAGATACCAAACTTTTGTGTGATTTTGAGTGATAATTCCTGAGATATTGATATCAATATGTCGACACCCCCCCCCCCCCCCCCCCAAATAAAACTAAAAATTCTCATAATCTCCCTTTCGCATCAGTAACAATCTTGATTTTCCTGTGCATTGAGTTCACCAGAGCAGTTATCTTTTTCAGAACATTATTATTCAACCATTCCGACGGTAGTCTTAATGGCTGAGATTAGCTGTATTATTCCAAAGCCAACAAATCCCCCCGCCCAATCGAATGCAAATTTTCGATTTAGGATAGAATGTACAGAACCCAGCAGGTTTGGTACACGTGGATGTTTGTAAAAAAATTCTCGACAAACATAAGCTAAATTTTTCCAGTGTAAACATGCTAAAAAAATCACGCAAACTACGCGTACGTGCCCGTTTTAGAGTAAAATCGACGTAAAGTAGCCAAGCTCACGGCCCAAATTAGAGCAGAGAGTTTCTGTTAATTTATGATGAAAAAAATGAGTATGATTGTCTGCTGTATAAATATCAGTTTCAGTTATAATGCCTTGACTATAACAGAGGTGGCATTATGAAAAGCCCCATCTTGTTGTGACGCTGTTACGCGCCAACGTCGCCGTCATGGTTGGTTGGAAACATTTTAAGTTAACTCTCTGACAACCAAAAAAACTTTTATTTGGTTGAAAAGTTGAAAACAATCTGTACAGCAGCATGTTTTTGCCTTTTTATTCACTCATGCAATATTGAATTTAATTACTAAACCCACAGTAGATTTCGTCAGCCATACCACGATTGCAAGAAATTTATACTGTCTGCAAATATGCAAAAACGATTTCTATAACTCTAATGCATCGTATGGCACTACAAAATTTTATCACAAAATTATCATCATCAACATTCACGTGTTTTTGACTTTTTATCATTTCCCCTACGTGACGCCATACATTTCATGGTTGAGTAGTTTTAACTAGCGATTTTAGTGCAAAGTAACCAAAATACACATCTGACCAATTTTCATATTTTTCGGCCACATAGTCAAAATAATTTCCCATATTATGTTCTTATGCATTTCTTTTTCCTTTCAGTATACATGTAAAGACACTGACAGTGATTTTTTTCGATCCTAATACCACGGTCCGAATTTGTCAGAATCAGAATAATCTGGTACCGCAGCTGAATGTAAACAAACAGGCCAGTCTGGTTCCCTCTGCTGCTTTACCTCGTTTGTGTAGAGAACTACGATAACACTAATTATCAAAAATCATTACGCTAATGAACTATGTTCTTTGACTTAGAACTGAAGTTTTCAAAGTCATTACTACTTATGTTTTATAAAGATATAACTTCGCTTTGTTTTTGTTGCTTTATTTAGCGTTTGTATTATCTCAAAAGCGGTTGAGCAAGAACTATATTTTTACTCGTAACTTTAAAATGGCGACTATGGGGTTGACTTCCTGCCTTGAACAGGATGACATAAGCCGGCAATTGCTCTTTGAGCAATAAGCCCGGCTAAAAATGAGTTCTAAAAACAATCAGAAAATGGATGAAAATGTTTTTGACAAGTGTTTTAATTCACAGATAATATTTAAGTTAAATCATTCAGACTTATTGAAAAACGTCTTTTGCTTCTTTCCGACCACCGAGGACATTATTTCTTGAACAGGTCTCGTATTAGGGTTAGATAGAAAACATTGATTTACGGAAAATCTATTGTGTACAGTGATGTATGACCTATGTTTGATTAAATTCTTATCTTTTGTTTATCAGTATGTAAATTCTAGTCCATTTACTAGAACTTTACAACGGTTTTTACTATGTGGTCATTGGATTCAATCACAATCACAACCAGATTTCAAACCCGTTACGCTATTTATTCTATATATCTTTCATTTCTTTAGACTTTTCTTGTCTTTTTACTTCTTAAAAATTAAACATCTTTATCAACACAAGTTACTTTTCTTTATAATGCCTTTTGTGTTGTTTCGGATATTAGTGAGATCTTAAATAAATGCCTTTGCAGTTAAGCGATCACACAACTTCCATGCGATAACAGGAGTACTGAGGTATCGCTGGAGTTCATCATTAAACATGTTGATCCTGACATTCATATAAAACTACTACTATTTGAATACTTTTGTCCTTTGTACTTGTAGGTAATTTCCAACAGCATCTAGAAGCATTTTAGTTTATTTTTAGACATTTTTTTGTGTACATATATAAATTTTAGTAGCTCAATGACGTTCACAATCTTGGCTTTGTTTTTGCGCGTTGATTATAGAGGCCTATATACTGTACGTATGTAAATGTGGAAAAAGTAGCATGCTCTGTGAAGCATGTTTTATCAAGATGAAATAGCTGTATATTTTTTAGGATCACCGGAAAACATCAAATCTTTGTATATTTATTGGAAAATATGTTAAGTTTTTATCTGGAGAGTTTAACCAGTTTCATGGAAATAACGCGCTCACAACAGAACTTGTCCGCGAACTTTTCCAACAACACTTATGCAGCAAAAATCGGTAGTTTTGGGGGCCTGCGAATTTAGAATATACCTATATATGTAATTCGTTATATACGTATAAAGAATTCGTTAAAGTATGCTTAGCGAATTCGTTAAATCAATTTTTTTTCTTCAAGTATGACTACCAAATCTGTTTAAGGAAGTTGAAAATGTAAAATTTATCTTGGAGTTCAAAAATTTTAGAATGAATTGAGTTTCAGAAATTCATATACTTACAAAACTATTATCAGTTCAATATTCTAAAAATTAAGATCATTAAAAATTCGCTGTAAAAGGTGTTAATTTTGTTATATTTATCTTCTGTGGGACGCAAAATCAGCTCGCTATATCCGTAATTTCGCTATTTCCGAGTTTGTTATTCGTAAAATTTTACAAGAAATTGTTAAGAGTTTTGCCTGAGATTGCAAAGAGCCTTGTTACTCCGCTTTCGTACTAAACGAGTTTTAATGTAGATGACTTACAATTTCTTATATTTTAAAACTTTTAATATATTTATACTTTTTATAGTCACATCATTTACGATCTAAAAAAGTTCCAAAAGAACTATACCTCGTATATGCTGTGTAAAACGTTTAATGGCAACTACCAAACTTCTTTTTTTTATCATTTGTATGTAATCAATTAGAGTAAATCTGACTAACATACGGATTTCTTCAAAATGAAGAGGACAAAAACGTTTTCAGTTTGAAAAAAAGCTGTCAGTCATAAAAAAGATAGCCAATCATTCTCTTTGCCAATATTTTTATGCAAATCAGTTGTCTTTTAATAGAGACACTCCACTAACGTACACAGTCTGCTCTTAAACATCAGCCATAATGCACGCTGGAAAGGTAAGTCAAATACTAAGATATGTTTCATACATGTAATTATTAAAATTTTCTTAAATTCTAATTACAAAATTAGAAACTTTTTTTTTAAAAGGCCTGCGTAATAAATATATAGTTTTGAGTATGTCGAATGAAGGAAAATTGTGGGAAGTAAATCCTATGCTTTAACTTTTTTTAAATTCATTTGAAAAAAACTAACCGGAGGTATGGAAACACAATGTCTGTTAATTTTTTTTTAAAGTGTGTTGTGGTGCAATTTCACCTTGATTGCTTCATTAGAACTTGTAGTCATGATTTATTTTATAATATATTTTTTTAATAAAAAGAATCTTCAAGTTAAACCTTTAATTAAATAAAATCTTTTAAAATGTACTTATCATATAAGAACAGTATAAATAACTCTTTTGAATAAGAAAAATCTGATAAGCACTGTGAGTGTGAATTAATTCATTGATTACTTTAATAATTGACAATTTTTTTCATCTACATGTATTTCAATTTGTCTTTTTATGCACCCGAATCGAAAGATCCGAGGCGTATTATTGTTTTTGTCCTGTCTGTCTGTCTATCGGTCTGTTTGTCTGCAAACTTTAACCTTCGCCATAACTTTTGAACCATGAATGATAGAGACTTTATATTTGGCATGCCTACTCCACTAATGAAGCTCTTTAAAATGACACCAAGATCAATGACCTTGTGACCTTGACTGTGCTGTACCTATATGCTAAAAATAGAGGTTTTTTGCAAACTTTAACCTTTGCCATAACTTTTGAACCATAAAAGATAGAGACTTCATATTTGGTATACATACAACACTTATTAAGCTTTTTTAAAAGACACCATGGTCAAGGACCTTGTGACCTTGACTGTGGCCTATACGCTAAATATAGCTTTTTTGACAGCAAACTTTAACCTTCGCCATAACTTTTGAACGAAGAAAGATAGAGACTTAATATTTGGCATGCATACCCCACTTATAAAGCCCTTTCACACGACACCAAGGTCAATGACCTTGTTACCTTGACTGTGTCTTATATGCTAAAAATAGCTTTTTTGAACCTTCACCATAACTTTTTAACCATGAAAGATAGAGACTTCATATTTGATATGCATACTTCACTAATAAAGATCTTTCAAAAGACACCAAGATCAATGACCTTGTGACATTCACTGTGACCTTTGTGCTAAAATATGTTTTTTAAATTTGTTGCCGCCGGGCGCATAGTGTTTCACAAACACATCTTGTTTAAAAATCTTCTTTGTCGACATTTGTAACATACTTAACGGAACACGGTAGACTTTACTTTACCGGTCCCTAGATCCGCAAGATTCTCGTGCTCATTGTACTATGAAGTAACATTTACACACTATTTAATTCGACTGATTCGGGTTAGTCTTGCACCAGCATGAGAGATTACGGTAAGTCCTTGCACAGGTATTCCACTGACTAGGGTCGTCTGGCGTTCATCCTTGAGTTAAGGGTTACAGTAGTCCTCACACACTATTTGACTGGGTTGGTGTAGCATCTACACGGGAGATTTCGGCTAAACGTCTTAGTCCTCGAATATCATCCGAGAGATAAGGGTTAGTGACTCGTTCTTTTAAATAAATTAAGAAATTCAATTGCTTCTGTAATTTTTGCAAGGTCATAATTCAGTTTCAACGTCATTAATTGCTTTTTTATTCGGAAGAATGGCCAAGTCCGAAAGAAATGACACTAAGCATGCGCCGCACGCGCTTCGTTGAACTTTTTTCTTTTTTTTCTTTTTTGTCGATTTTTTCAATGAATGAACAATATTTATTAATTTCTTCAGAGAACGAGATCAAAAACTTCGTTTAAAACGAAGTTTTGGACTAAACTTTTAACAGTAGAATTCGATTTTCGGGTCAAATGGGCCAAAAACACGCAGTCTCATATACATGTATATATCTCATATATACATGTACTGGAGTCGCCTTCGGCACTATAATTTAGCGCGTTTTTCTGGGGACTTGTAAAGTAAAGTCGTTCCCTGTGAATATTTGAATGTCATTTTCATGTACACTCTCGCGTAAAAATATACACGGAGAAGTGACGTCGCAATGAGGTGTTACAGAGATGTTAATAAAATTGTAATGATAAAGGGCAGCGAGAAATTCAAATATTGAATATATTATAGTGATTTCAAATGTGTAAAATGTAAATAAAAGGAATGTTTTTAATTTAGTGTGTGTATAAATCACAAAAACGTGTTAAGTATGGAAGGATTATCTTAGTTGATATTTTTTTTTATAATGATTAATTTTAAATTTAAAAGAAATGGAGATTTACAATTTCGTACTTATTTTTACAAATTATCCATATTTTTTATGAGAAGTATGAAACTTCATTCAAAGATTAGAATTTCGCACCAGTTTTAAATGTAGGGATCAAAAACGTTAAACTTTTGAAAAATAATTTTTTTTTAAGTTTTGCAAATTATTTATTCAGGGTAAAATCAAAGAAATTTGTAAAGAATTAATTAATTATGTATGGAAACTGTTTAAACTATTTCTGACACCAGCGAGAAAATGACCCTTTAAAGATTAAAATGACAGCTGTGGAAACTTACTGTATCAAATGTAATAAACGATTCTATGAATACGCATATCTTTGCCCTAATAGCCTTAGAACATTTTAAGACATGTAGATATTGTTTTCCTTTAATGAGGATAAAACGGTTTGTATCATTAATGTAAGGTATTGTATAGATATAATTTCATTACTTAAGCTTAAAAGCTTTCAGAAATTAACACTTCAAAGTATAAGGCTGCTTAATATTACCCGTATATATTCGCCTGACAAGAATATTCCTACCAAAACGAAAGTTTTTGCATCAAAAAATGAAAAGGGGTCATTATCCTACGGGGTCATTTTTCTACAATGCGCACGGAGAAAAACGACCCCAAGGCCATAACTTCTACAGAAAAGTGGGTCATTTTTCTACGTAGAATATTGACCAGGGGGTCAAATTTCTACGTAGAAAAATGACCCCGGTCAATATTCTACGGGGGTCACTTTTCGTCGTTACAGCGGACAATGCCTTTCAAGAGTAGTGTTCAGCTATAAAGCTACTGGCGAGCTCCAGAGGGGCAAATTTCTTCTTGAAATATTTTGATACAAATCAAAAACTCAAATGAACAAAAAGTAATTTTTGTTTATATGCTGCGCATTGTATTGCTGCGTACATAAAAAAAACAGCCCAGTCGCGTCGAACATAAGCTAAAGAAATTGCTTAACGATGCCAAGTCTAATTCGAGTGCGCATGACTTTGCGCAGTTTTTTAATTTCATGCAGTCACTTGTGCGAAAGTACACATTCGAAACATATGATTTTAACACAAAATTAACTGTAATCCCTACTGGTCTGAAAATGTGATTTCACGACAATAATTAGGAAAAAACGCTGAAGTCTCTCTAACAATGTCACCATTTTTGGATTTTGATTGCAATGCATGACGCTGTAGAATGACGCATGACTCGCTTGTATGTTCAAAACGTCCATGGATATTATAATAAAACCCGACACAACATCCAAAGAAACATACTAGCAATCTAAATATTGCTATTTTTCACCGAAAAAAAAATCATATGCGCCGATAATTTACCTGCACAGATATGTATTAATACTGTAACATATGGCAATTTTAGAGGTATTGGGCTTTGAAAAATACGCATAGGAAATAATTCCTAGATCAACCTAGATGGTGAACTTTTTTGAAATTTAACAATTTGGTGTCTTTTTACACCAACTTTCAACTACTTGAATGAAAATGAAATCTCTAGGGCAGAAATGCAAAAGATATGGAAAAAAAAAGATAATTTAGCGCTTTTCCAGCAAAGTCCCATTGGTCCAATAGTAAAATTTGACTACTTTTGATATGGCCTCCTAAGAAATCGGGATTGTAAACATTTGATTTTTTAATCTTAAAAAAATTAATTTGATAGTAAAAATTATCAAAAAAATATGGCAGAAATAATTAGACTCGGCCTCGTTAAGTCGGTTTCCGTTTTAAAAATCCTAAAACTTAACAAAATCTACAAAGGTCGGGAGTCGGTGGTCCGAGCGGCTTGGCTGTTGCTCTCCAACTGCCAAATATCCTCACATGATCATTGATATAAAGATACAAAGTAATATTTAAACAATAGAATTAATGAAAGAGTGAAAAATACAAATAGATACACTGTATCAATTAACGGATTAATAAAATAAACATAATGTCATTTAATTGTTCAGATTAAAGTCACGCAAAGCGGCATGACAGGGGAGAAGGTGTTATGTCCTTGGGGTGCATTTCACACGGTGATAGTTGCCTATTCCTCCAAAAGAACACGTCCTCGTGTTCCAAGGTTGCGCACATCTTTGGGGCCTTGCACTTGTCCCCTCTGTGTAAGACCTGGAATCGAGATTAACACGGTCATTGTACCTGGCAAACTTCACATGTCTACCACTTGTATTTATAACGTGTCACATCACTTGTGTGCTTTGAAGGTTGTCTATCTGTTCCGCGAGACTTTTGTCTGTTGTTTCTTGTCGTTGTTTTGAATTATATTAGACATTTGTTTCACTTCCTCTTCCAGTTTAATGACCAATTTGTCGCGTTCTTTCAGCTTTGCTAATAACATTAGATGGCACCTCTCGAAAAATGCTGCTCATGCAGTTTGGTGGTCAGCTTCTTCACATAGAACATTTATTCTGTAGTGCACAGCCTCTATTTCATTCTGAAAGAACTCCTCTTTAAAGTCCGAGTCCTTGATTTTGAAAAGGGAAGTTGTGCAAGGATTAAACGCTTTTCATTAAAGTTCCTTCTCCTTTCTCTGTCGCGTTGAATTTTTCTAGCCGATTTCTTTGATTCTGTTTGTTTTAAGCTTTTCGTCTTCCCTGTAACTTTAATAGCCAAAACCTCACTTCGGCGGTCAAATTTCTGTGTCCTACACATCCGCGCGAAATGTCCATTCCTGCCGCAAATGAAGCACTTGGAAATCCTGGCAGCACAACAAAACCATTTGTTTGTATGTCCACATCTTCTACATATTTGATTTTCGTTATGTACGAAGTACATCGAACGGTATGGTGTAAACAACGCTAGTCCAAACAAGTACTTGAACGAATCCATTTGGGGAGAAATTAGCTCTGCATTCTTTCTGCATTCTGCGTATCAAGCTAAAAAGGTTGATACACTGGATTCTCTCACCAATTGTAAAACAGAGAAATTGCTTAAGTCGATTTCCGTTATACAAATTTATTAAAACTCTTAAAACTTAACAAAATCTACAGGGTCGGGAGTGGGTGGTCAAAGCGGCTTGGCTGTCGCTCTCCAACTACCAAATATTCTCACATGACCATTGATATAAAGATACCAAAGTAATATTTAAACATTAGAATTAATGAAAGAGTGAAAAATACAAATAGATATCAATTAACGGATTAATGAAATAAACATAATGTCAGTTGTTCAGATTAAAGTCACTGAAAGCGGCATGACAGGGGAGAAGGTGTTATGTCCTTTGGGTGCAGTTCACACGGTGATAATATCATGAAGTGTGGTAAATAAAATCTTTTTTAACAATTATTATTTCAGGTTAACGTAAACTATTGATATTTTTTATTGGAAGGTTGTTCTTACTGTTTAGATCCTTATTGTGTTTTTGGTCGGGTATATTGCAAGTCTACAAGCTGAGTCCCTGACAGAAAGATCAAACAACTCTCGTAAGTCATACAAGTCCTCTAAAAGAAAGAGATTGGTTACATGTTTATGTATCATAACAATTTTAACATCGCCTGAAAAATTCAATGTTTATTTCAAACTGCTTTTGTCTGATTCATCAGTAAGTGGCATACAAGTAGTGGTTAGAGCGTTTGTTCTTGAGTCGCGGGTTTGAATCCCAAATGTGGACATCCTTCAGATGAGATAATTATAAGAAACATAGAAGACAATGGTTGAAGAGAATTAAAAGAAATAAGGTTTCCTAAATGCTTTATATATACCAAAGACACGAGAAATAAAACAATGTCAAATTTCGGGACGCCCTGTCCTTTCCTCAGGACAAACAAAAGAGTTTAAAAGTCATAAGAACAAAGGAAAAGGAGAAACAAAAAACAACTAACACTACTACTGAACTACCAAACACTATGTTTTTACAATGTTACATGTTGAATTCGAAAGTTAATTATCATTAGTAAAGAAAGAAATCCGGACCGCTTTGAAATACGTCCGGTCTGCCGGGTGTACTAATATAATATAATATATATATTACGATAGATTTTGATTACAAGTACATGCTTTTTTTCAGGTTTTAGATGTATGACATATATTGTAAAACACCCTATATATTGTTTTAGACACTGACCACAATCCTAACCCATGCCAACATGGTGGGACTTATACACGATTAAAAACATCCAAATCTTCGAGTGAAGAATCCAAGACACCAAGGGGGCCTAAGTTTACATGTACCTGTCCTGAGGGGTTTTATGGGATAGTATGTCAGTGTAAGGCATCTTGTGTTTTAAAAATATTATAAGGCATTTTTTCTCTAATTATTATCGTGTACTTATAAAAATAGGCAAAGTAATATCATCTCAATGCTGAAAATACTAAAAGACGTTGTTTTCAAACCTCGACTTAGATCATAAAACGTAATAAGCTTTATTCTCTCATATATTCAATGTTCGTGAATCATGAGGACTTACCAGAGAGATATAACAATGAATCTTTTTTTTTTAAATAAAGCGTTTCGTTTCTGTAGTTCATGTATGCAAAAAACATGACTGTCAGAAGGGAACGTGTGAGGCAGATAAGACCAGTGTACGTGGTTACAAATGTAACTGTGACGAAGGTTACAAAGGGGAAAATTGTGACGGTAATGTATCTAAAAGTGTAAGCTACATATTCTCTCATATATTCAATGTTCGTAAATCATGAGGTCTTACGAGAGAGATAAAACAATGAATCTTTTAATGTAAGTTTTGTTTCTGTAGTCCAAGTATGCGAAAAACATGATTGTCAGAAGGGAACTTGTGAAGCAGATAAGACCAATGTACGTGGTTACAAATGTAACTGTATGGAAGATTACAAAGGGAAAAATTGTGAAGGTAATTTATCTAAAAGTATAAGCTACATTCTCTCATATATTCAATGTTCGTAAATCATGAGGTCTTACGAGAGATATATATAACAATGAATCTACTTAAGGTATTCAATGATCATATTTTGTACCTAATAAATGAACGGTTCGATATTTATACCCCCAGCTTGAAAAGTGGGAGGGTATACTGTAATCGGTATGTCCGTCCGTCCGTCTGTAAAGGTTTAGGGTACCCATCTCTTATCCGCAACTCCTCTTATACCACTGAGTGAAATTTAATGAAACTTTCATAGAATCTATATTACATATTGCCATGTGCACCTCCTATTTTACTTTTTGATCCTACACATATTTTGGGCTTCCCGGCCACAGCAAAACATGGACTTTGTCATCAGTCATTAACATATGGGAGGCGGGGGTATCATTTAGTGAGCTCATTGCTCACAGTACCTCTAGTTTTAATCATGGTAGTATTTTGAAGATGTTATGAAATAAAAATGCCCCACTAAAGGAATTTACAAAATTTTGATTATTGTCCAATTAATTTCACCTTGAATTTTACAATGAAGTCTATAAGCAGCGCATGTTTTTAGGTCACCTGAGTAACTCAGGTGACCTAATATTGCTATCTGTTTTCGTCCGTCGTCGTCCGTCGTGCGTCGTCCGTCGTGTGTTAAGATTTGAACATTTTCAGCTTTTTCTCTGAAAACCAATTAATCAATTTCAACCAAATTTGGTATACAGCATTTATGGGAGATGGGGAACAAAAATTGTGAATTTATGGTCCCCGCTCCCCTGAGGCCTGAGGGGTGGGGCCAAAACCACCAAAATTATTGCAATCTTTAAAAATCTTCTTCTTTACTCCTTGACAACAAGCAGGCAAACTGTTTGCATGAATGTAATAAGCATTGAATCCTCTACCAAAATTGTGAAACTCAGGGGTCAGTGGTTCTTGTGCTAGGGCGGGGCTATATAGATCATATAGTGAAAATGCATTATTTCTTTGAAAATCTTCTTCTCTGCTCTTGGGTATGAAGTAAACTAACTAAGTACATAGGTATGTTGAGCAAGAGTGCCTCTTCCAAAATTGTGAATTTTATGGCCCCAGGGTCAGGGGTTCTGGTGTTAGGGTGGGGCTCTATTGATCATATAGTGAAAATGCATTTATTCTTTGAAAATCTTCTTCTCTGCTTCTGAGTATTAAATAAACCAGCTAAGCACATAGTTATGATGAGCAAGAGGGCCACTTCCAAAATTGTGAATTTTATGACCCCAGGGTAAGGGGTTCTGGTGTGAGGGCGGGGCTCTATTTACCTTATAGTGAAAATACATTAATTCTTTGAAAATCTTCTCTGCTTCTGGGTATTAAATAAACTAAGTACATAGTTATGATGAGCAAGAGTGCAACTTCCAAAATTGTGAATTTTATGGCCCCAGGGTCAGGGGTTCTGGTGTTAGGGTGGGGCTCTATTGATTATATAGTGAAAATGCATTATTCTTTGAAAATCTTCTTCTCTGCTTCTAGGTATTAAATAAACTAACTAAGTACATAGTTATGATGAGCAAGAGTGCCTCTTCCAAAATTGTTAATTTTATGACCCCAGGGTCAGGGGTTCTGGTATTATGGCGGGTCTCTATTGATTATATAGTGAAAATGCATTAATACTTTGAAAATCTTTTCCTTTGCTCCTGGGTTTTATGCCAATGATCCAGATATATATATATATATATATATATATATATATATATATATATATATATATATATATATGCCCAAAATGGTTATTTTTTATGCCCCCTGGGTCATAGGGGGGTGTATATAGTCTGAAAATAAATTAATGCTTTGAAATCTGCTCTTTAGTATTAATCAACCATTTTATGATAAAATTTGCAAAATTTTGAAATATGTGGCCCCGGCCCAGGGTCAGTGGTTCCTTTTGGGTGAGGTGCACAACTGGTTATAAAGTGGAAGTGCATTTTATCTTTGTTACTCTGATCTACCTCTGGGTAGTAAGTAAATAGAGTAAGCATGCTAGGTTTATGATTATGATAAGCAATGGTGCCTCTTTCAAAATTGTGAATTGTGAATTTCATGGCCTCTGGTTTAAAACACGAACCAAAGTTAATTGTTTGAAAGTTGTTACACAATACTCAGGTCACCTATAAGGCCCGTGGGCCTCTTGTTATAAGATATTGTAAAAAGTAATTTGAATTTCAAACAAATCTCTTGGTGAATATATGCATAAACTCCCTCCTTATTATACTATAAAATAAAATGAATTATTTACCGCAGAAATTTTGAGAAATCAAAAATTTTCTTTTTTTCATCAAGGGCAGACAACTCTTCAAAAACTTTGAATGTGCAAAATGGCCGTCTCCTCACAAGTTATCAGTCTTGTGAATTTGGTTCATATAACTTTTATCGTTATCTAGCAATGTGTTTTAACTAGTTTAAAATTATTTGAAATCGTTCAAAATCCTTTCGATATAAATTGAATACCTTAATTTAAAAGTTTTGTTTTGTAGTCCATGTATGCGATCAACATGTTTGTCAGAAGGGAACGTGTGAGGCAGATAAGACCAGTGCACGTGGTTACAAATGTAACTGTGACGAAGGTTACAAAGGGGAAAATTGTGACGGTAATGTATCTAAAAGTGTAAACTACATATTCTCTCATATATTCAATGTTCGTAAATCATGAGGTCTTACGAGAGAGATATAACTATGAATCTACTTAATTTAATGTTTAATTTTAAAAAAATGTATAATTTTGTTTCTGTAGTCCATGTATGCGATCAACATGACTGTATGAATGGAACGTGTGAGGCAGATAAGACCAGTGCACGTGGTTACAAATGTAACTGTATGGAAGGTTACGAAGGAGAGAATTGTGAAGGTAATTTATCTAAAAGCAGGGTTCTCCACAAGGTGTTTTACCATGGCGGCCCGCCATTGTTAAATTTATGTGCGCCATGGTTAAACGAGATGCGCCATGGTTAAAATCAGCATCCGCCATGATTAAAGAACTATATGCGGTATATTGCATATGTTTGCCCCCACAAAAGTCAAATTTTGAAAACTGAAATGTGCTGAATTCAATAAATTGTACGAGAAATATAAGTTAACAGAAAATATTATAGTTCCAGAGCAGTGTATTCACAATTTCTGTTTTTATGACGTCACAAACTAGTTCGATTTTATATTATTTTTCAGAAAGAGGACAAAATGGACAAAATTTCAACAATTTAAGCTTTAGAATTTATAGAGCGCATGTGTGTTCAGGAACAATATTGACATATTTCATTGATATTATCATTCTACACATTATATCAAAATATTAATCCTGAACACACATGCGCTCGGTGACTTTTATTTAAAATATCGACGAAATATGTACATTTTTCTGCAAAATTCATAAAAAACTGAAATTTACGTCATATTTGTGACGTCATTACGTACATATGACGTCATTACTTATGAAATTATTCAGTGTTTTGAAGTCGGCATATACTCCCCTGTTTAAGGACTTAATTAAATATTACTCCATCAAAGTTTGATTTGGGGGGCAAATGTTGGTTAATACCGCATATAGTTCTTTTAAAGCTAAAATTGTTGAAATTTTGTCCATTTTGTCCTCTTTCTGAAAAAGGATATAAAATCGGACTAGTTTGTGACGTCATAAAAACAAAAATTGTGAATACACTGCTTTGACACTATAATATTTTCTGTTAATTTATATTTCTCATACAATTTATTGAATTCAGCACATTTCAGGAAGTTTTCAAAATTTGACTTTTGTGGGGGCAAATATATACAATATACCGCATATAGTTCTTTATAGAGCGCAAGTTTGTTCAGGAACAATATTGACAAATTTCATTGATATTATCATTCTACACATTATATCAAAATATTGATCCTGAACACACATGCGCTCGGTGACTTTTACTCAAAATATCGACGAAATATGTACATTTTTCTGTAAAATTCATAAAAAAAAAACTGAAATTTACGTCATGTTTGTGACGTCATTACGTACATATGGCGTCATTACTTATGAAAATATTCAGTGCTTTGAAGTCAGCATATACTCCCCTGTTTAAGAACTTAATTAAATATATCTCCATCAAAGTTTGATTTGGGGGGCAAATATTGGTTATTACCGAATAAAGTTCTTTGTGGAAATTCTCAACAAAGATAAAAAAGGTTTTAAAAGAATTTATGATACATACATGTCTCTGTGTATATATACTTCACAAAAGTGTGAATCAAAATTTGCTAAAGAACTGTCCCAAATAAACCCAATTTGATCTCTTTAGATTGATTGATTGATTGTATACTGTTTAACGTCCCTCTCCAGAATATTTCACTGATATGGAGACGTCACCATTGCCGGTGAAGGGCTGCAAATTTAGGCCTATGCTCGGCACTTACGGCCTTTAAGCAGGGAGGGATCTTTATCGTGCCACACCTGCTGTGATACGGGGCCTCGGTTTATACGGTCTCATCCGAAGGACCGCCCCATTTCGTCGCCTTTTACGACAAGCAAGGGGGTACTGAGGACCTATTCTAACCCGGATCCCCAAGGGGCGGTCTCTTTTAGAAGAATGGATATTTGACAAAAACTGGAAAAATAATAAAACTTGATAATGTATAGTTATACTCTTTTCTTCAACAGAAGACACAGCTATCAATCTTATATTGCTACTTATTAAACAATACATATTTCAACAATCAAGAAAAAACTAAAATTTTAGTATAACTATCCAAAGTGTCATTAAATACTTATATATGTGTATTATAATTTTTGAAGAAAAACTGTATAAGGTTAAAAAATGAACTTCATGTGTGTAAAAGAAGATGGAATGACTAGAATCACGTATTTGAAAACATAAACATCTAGATATAATGTCATCTATTTTATCATATTTGTGTAATATGTGTATTCATTTTTTTTGTTTATTCGTGATATTCCAAAACTGTACATTTTTAACTCTCCAAGGCTGGTGTGTCTGTGTATGTGTATGTATGTTTGTGTTTAAAGTCAATGAAAAAATATATTCTTTACCTTTTTAGAAGGCTCACGTGAACTTTTTTGTCTGTCGTCGTCATTGTTGTCGTCGTCGTTGTCGTCGTCATCGTCATAAACTTTTCACATTTTCATTTTCTTCTCAAGAACCACTGGATCAACCAAACTTGCTACAAAGTATCCTTGGGTAAATGGGATTCAATTTTATTCAAATGTAGGGCCACGCTCTCTTCCAAGGGGAGATAATTATGATTTTGTTAAAAATTAATTGCATTCTTAAAAAATATTCTTTTCAATAACCACTAGTCCAGGAAAGATGAAACTCATGTTTAATCATGCTCAGGTAGTGTACATTCAAATTTGTTCAAATCATGACCCCCAGGGGTAGGGTGGGGCCATAATGGCCGATCCAAATTTTACATAGGAATATACAGGAAAAATCCTAAAAAATCTTCTCAAGATCCATAGGGACAGGAAAGATGAAACTTATGTTAAATCATCCTCAGGTAGTGTACATTCAAGTTTGTTCAAATCTTGACCCCTGGGGGTAGGGTGGGGTTTTACATAGGAATATAAAGGTAAAATCTATAAAAAAAAATATTCTTCTCAAGAGCCACGGGACAGGAAAGATCAAACTCATATTGAATCATCTTCAGATAGTAAACATTTGAGTTTGTTCAAATCATGACCCCGGGGTTAGGGTGGGACCACAGTGGCCGATCAAAGTTTTACATAGGAATATACATGTAAAGGGAAATCTATAAAAACTTTATTCTAAAGTACTGCAAAGCCATGATTAGTGATATATATATATACATATATATGAAAGCATCCTCAGGTAGTGTACATATCATAACCCCCATGGATAGGTTGGGGCCATAATGGGGATCCAAGTTTTACATTAAAATATATCTTAAAAAATCATCTTCTAAAGAATAGCAAAGCCATGATAAGTGATATTTATGTTGAAGCATCCTCAGGTAGTGTAGAATTAAATTTGTTCAAATCATAACCCCCAATGGTAGGGAAGGGTCTCAATGGTAAATCAGAGTTTTACATACAAAAATAAAGGGAAAAATCCCAATAACAGAAAAGCTATGTATAGTCATATTGACTTGTAAGCATCCTCATGTATTGAAGATTTAAATTTGTTCAAATCCTGAGTACCCTTTTGGGTAGGTAGGGAAACAATGGAAAGTGAAATTCAAATTATTACAAAGTAATATTATATATACAAACAAAATGTTAAAAAAAAAAATTTAAATGTTTTTCTCAAGAACTTTCTCAATAAGTTATATGCAGTACTTATTGATATAGAGGCATTCTCAAGTAGTATTAGAATTCAAGCCCCCTCCCTCTCCCACCCTCTAAGTAAATTTTTCAATTCTTATCTGATTTGTGCTTTTTCCTAGCTCGGTTGAGCGATGTGGCCCCTGGGCCTCTTGTTGTTTTAGCTATACAATGATAAGTGAAATTCTTTATTAGCAGAACTAATGTGGAGATTTATGAAGGTCTGACAATCACAAACTATCAGTTAAGCTAGTGTTGGGTTATGTTGATGACTGATGATCTATACCTGTAGATCACTGAACTAACTCGGGTTATACAGTGATTAATGACATTTTCATAAATCAGTAGAACAAGATATTATTACTATGTTTATTTATTTTATTATCTTTCAGTTCGGAGTTGTACTCACCCCTGGATAAAACACGACAATTACTGCTTCTTCTTCAGTGATAACCAAGTCAGCTGGACAAAGGCATCGGTTCGAATCCTTTTTCAGATCACTTTTACAAGTTTTAAAAGAATGGTTATTTATTATAAACAGAAGAATTGAAATAGATATATCTTAAAATAACATTTTGTCTACCATGTTTAGACCAATAATGTATTAAATAATTCAATTAACCATTTACTCACAGGAAATATGCCGTTCATTTGACTCATTTCTGGCTGAACCGATCACACAAGACATCAACAGTTTTATCGTTTCAAAGATAAGTGTCACGAGTGAGTAAATTGTTTAAAATCTTTTTACTGTTAATGAAAACTATAGATAAATATTGATGAAGTATATTGTAAAAAGATAAGCAACTATATATATAAATGCACTAAAAATTAACGGAGTGGATCCAGGTCGGGGAGAGGAAAGATGGACATGACGTCCTAGTTAGCAGTTTCCATAAACTACTGTATTCACGAATACTAATCGTCGCCAATCAAATATTTTGAATTTTATATGTAGACAATGTTTCCTCAGTCGGAAGAAATAATCTTTGCAGTTTAATTTCAAACTGACAAATCGCCAATAAAAGATGGCGCGAATGAAAGTTAGATTACAGTATCTTTAATAATTATTAGTATGTTGGAACAGGGGAGAGGCGGGGACAGAAGTGGTGTGACCACCCAAAAAACCTTGCTTATATATATATTTTTTAAAATGATTCAAGCTACTAAAATTATTTCTTATAGGCCCAATTCATACTTTTAAAGAACAGCTAATCAAAAATTAAATAAAGATGAACTGACTTCACTTCCACATCTCGTACAATTCAGTTTAGGTTAATTTTACAATTTACAACCGTGGGTAAAGTTAGCAAGAATTTGAGTGGGTTAATTTAAGTCTGTTTATATACATCATTTGTATTAACTCTTACATGTCTTATGGACTATCGCATTAGAATCTGTCAGATCAAACATTGTTTTTCAGATCCAAATCTTATAAAAGTATATTGGCTGGGTGGTTCCGACATGAAGGAGGAGGGGAAGTTTGTATGGCCGTCCCAGGGGAAGCCTTTCTCCTTCACATTCTGGATCCCCGGGGACCCAAACAACGGTAACGGGGAAGGTGAGGAGGACTGTGTACTGGCCAACTGGAATGGGGACGGACGCTGGGCAGACTACTTTTGTGACAGGCAGTTGTATTACATCTGTCAGAAATAGTAAGTTTTAGCTGGTCCATACTATAAAACAACAATCAATATAAAGAAAAAGAAGAGAAATGTGGAGAGAGGATTGTGCAGTGCTGTTTTTATCGAACTTTAACAAGAACTATGTACCCATGATTTCACATAATGGGTTATAGTGAACAAATTCGATTTACAAAGGCACTCACAAGAATAAAAATTTAAATAATTGTTCTATTTCTCTTGATAGTACTTAGTATATCATAATGCTTACAAAATACTTGAAATTTGCAGAAAATTAGCTCATTGCTTCAAAGCCTTGTGTATTTTAAAATAACTTAGAGACTTTTGAATTTTTCGTACATTAATTTTTTATTTGTTTCAGGAGTTACGATGAGACTACGATTATCAAATGAAATAAATACATGTATAAATACCTGGTCATAATAAAGTACACAACATTTCCTCTGTTTCAATAAAATGTTTTGACACCTGAGGTTTTGTTTGTTATTTTTTTTCAAAAGAATAAAATGGAATATGTCTTACCTTATTGATATTTCGTTATATACCCCTTTGCCTATGTAACAGTCTTAAGTTTTCGTCGGAATAGACCTGTACAAGTTTTAACTCTCTCTGATTTAATCGACATTTAAATTTAATTCACGAATCGAATTAAGCCCTGCTGATTTTTAATGTAGAATTACCGGTGTTCTAGTCTAACTTTGATTGTTCTCCATATATTTTCTTTGATGTAACTATCTTGTGATTGACTTGGCCAAGTTGGTAGGAACATTATTTTCTTTTTTCTAAGCAACAGTCTGTCGAGATTGGTGAACAGGGCAGTTGTCTTCTTGTAATATCCATGGACTTTCACCAAATTCTTTACCAACAAGGGTTCACAAATTGTCATCCAAAAACAGAGATATACTTCTCAGAATTAACATTCACTCGACTTCTGTTAAAGTTCTGACACCATGGTAAGAAAAACAGCCCCAAAACATGGCTGATTTACCAGAGTCGGGGGAGTGATTACTGTACATTATACATACCGGGACTATGCTGGCCGAGATATTTCACCGGGTTTTTCTCCAGACATAGAATTTCCTGTCCCTGCCTGAAATAAGTTTTATTTCATCACTGAAAATAACTCATGACCAGCTTTGTTCAACTGTCCAGGCCAATTTAGGAAATTCGAGCTCGGAAATTATATTTGGAAATTTCAATTTTCTTGGAAACACACCATCGCTGGTAACATTGCTCCTTTAACCTTCGTCGAACTGTCCTGCTGAAAACTTGCTGAGGTATAGATTCATTAAACTGCTGGTTAATTTTGACGAAGTCTGTCTCAGATTTGTTTAACCAACCCTTCCAACACACGATATCCCCTATTACTCACCAATCTTCTCCTCCCCAACCTTTCCATGTTCTCCACTAACCCCCTTTCATAGTTTCTATTCAACACCTTCTGCAAAGTATTTGACCTTATTGTACATGTTACTAGTTTTAACTTGGAATTGTTGAAATGTGAGATGTGACCATGAGAAATCCACCAAATAGTGGTTTACAATTCTTTCAAATAACCTTTTCCAATATTTAATTGATCTGCCATTGTAGTCTCTCATAGTAAACACACTGGAGTGTTATCGCCCAAAATTATTATACTTATCAGCAACTTTTTAATACATGTATCATATCCAATATTTCTATGTAAAGGTAACAATTTTATTTTCTTCCCATTGACCTTGAACTTGCCCAAAAGACCTGGAGTAAAGGTCATGATACAATCGAGATCACAATTAATCTTCTTGTGAAGTATTTTTTATTGTATAAATTTCGTGCAAGAGACTGTATGCATGAACATTCTTAAAAGGACTTTGTATAAATAAAGTACTATTTTCTGCTTATCATATTGGAGTTTTACTTAGCATATTGCTTAGCGTGTTGCATAAAATTTCTCAAACTCTTAGTATATGCTCAGTATATGCTTAAAGTTAAGCATTGTATTTACCATTCTTAAACATATTGCTTTAGGTCTCACACAAGGAAATAATTTCACTATATATTAGCATATAGCTTTTAAATTATTTAATTTATAATATCCAGAAAATTCATGAAAGAGAAAATAAAGATTAATACTTAAACAAAAATTTGAGATTGAAAAAATATTACTTATGCGGCTTTTAAGAAAGAAAATCGACAGTAAACTTACCTACCCCGAAGTATGCACTTTCAGTAAATGTTGACAAACAGCCTACACACCATCCAGGAAGTTGCATCATGCGCACCTGAAAAAAGAGTTTTTTAATTCAGTGCGATAATTCTGCTAAAGAAATGATATTCCTAGTACATGAGTCCAATTTTAATACTGTAGGCCTAAAACAAATTGCCAAAAATTTCTCAAAAAGAAAAAAAAATTGTCTCTAAATATATGGAACTTCAATTGACTAAGTTCATTTTGATTGGCTATTTCCTTGCGTAAGACCTTTAAGATGTTTTAGAGAGGTGTAGAAATAATTAAAAGAATTTTATAAAGAATGAAATAAACAAAAATATGAAAAGTAATTAAACCAATGAAATAAATTACAATCTGCATGTTTTTAATTTATTATCTAACATTTTATACTTTTCAATACTTTACAAGATGCCAGTGATCTATTATCAAAACGGTTTAAAAAAGAGACATCGTTTGATTTTTGCGAAGTTTCTTACGTCCAGCACCTGTGACAATGAAGTGTAGACGGAAGAGCCCTTTCGAGTTCTCCAGTGCAATGAACTTCTAAATAGATCTGGTTCACGGGCACTTGTTTCTGAAATTCTTTTTTAACCCATAGTATAATTATTGATTATACTATGGATTAAAAAAAATATTTCCGAAACAAATAAATTCTAGTCATTTATAATAAAAACCTGTGTAACTGTAAGTGCTAAAAGGTCAAGAATAGAATCGCCAGTAAATGACCTTTCTCTCATAAATGTGAGGCGAAAGTTATATATTTAATCACTTTTTGTAATAATTTGGATAGGTTCTTTGTCATATTTAAAATTGAAAACGTTCTGACAAATACTTCTGAAATATATTTACAAAAGTAGGGTTGAACATTAACTTAAGAAAATAGAGTTCATTTGTCTATTTTTTTTAAAATGTGGACTTATCTTTTATGTCAATTGAATTAAAAGAATTTATCATTGAGATATATTGTTTAATACTGTTCAGTTAAAGGTGCATGGACACAGATTTGAAGTTAATATTTCCTTTATAATGTTACGACTTATATATTTTAATAGCATGTACATGTTATAGGACCTGTTTACAGATCTGTAATTGTTAAAGCCAGAAAAAAAGCTAAAAGTAAGGCATAAAAGTAAAATAACCATGCTTCATTAAACTGATTGTTAATGTTAGGTGCCTAGTTGGCAATATTTTGCGCCGTAAAAAAAACATTCGATTTCAAAAGCGTTTGGATTTCCCTCTCGGTCCACTGAAAGCCTTATCATTTTTGAAACCGAGAAAAAAAGATAATTATGTCCCATGGGGGGGGGGGGTAATTCTTAAAATTGGATCCGGTTAACGTCCCATCCTTCGGAGTAAACAAGAGGCCCACAGGCCATGTAGGTCAACAATTGAATTTAGTTGGTGTTTCAAACCAATGGACATGATATTCACAACTTTGAAAGAGGCACCATTGTTTTTCATAATTATACAATCACATAGCATGCTTACTTTGATTACTTTATACCCAGGGTTAGATCAGAGTAACAAGGAGAAAATGCATTTCCACTTTGTCTTTACAACCAGTTGTGCACCCCACCCCACAGGAACCACTGACCCTTGGGCCACATACATGTACATGTATTTCAGGGGAACTGAAATTAACCATTTTGGAAGAGGCACTATCATTAATATGTACTTAGATCATTGGCATCATACCCAGGAGCAAAGGAAAACATTTTCAAGATCATGCATTTTCACTATATATTAGAAGAGCTCCGCCCTAACACCAAAACCCCTGACCCAGTGTCCATGGAATTCATAAATTTTGAAGAGGCATCTTTCCTCACCATAACTTTGTACATAGTTCATTGGTTTATTGCCCAGCAGCAGATCTAGAGAAGAAGATTTTCAAAGAAATAATGCATTTTCACTATATAATCTAAATAGCCCCGCCTAGCACTAGAGCCCTGGGCCTGGGGCCATAAAATTAATAATTTTGGAATAGGCAGCTTTATTCAACATAACTATGTACTTAGTTAGTTTATTTCATACTCAGGAGCGGAGAATAAGATTTCAAAGAAATAATGCATTCTC
>NW_026925415.1:0-26010 GCF_032062105.1 Saccostrea cuccullata | reverse complement strand
TTGACCCCTGTGGATGTCAACAAGAGATCCCCAGTCAAACAGAAAGCCGTGGCCTCGTCTTCAATCAGCGTCAGTCCCCCCACCCCCCAAGTAGAGTCCCCGACCGTCACCCCCGTACACGATGACCCAAAAATGGAGGACTCCCAGAAACCGGAACAGAGTAAGACAGACTTGTTTTCATCAAATATTACAATGTTTTACTTAAGAGAAATAAGGTATCATTTTTTGAATTTTATTTGGATGTAAAACAGGTTGGTCACGTGATCAAATCTCATAAAGCCCGCCAACCCGTTTTACATCCCAATAAAACTAAAAAAAAAGATACCTTATTACTTATCATGCTTATATTTATATTTGGATGACTGATTTATTAAAAATAGTAAGTCACTGAAGTTTTAAATCCATAAGAGATTTACATTTTTTCAAAATTCAACGGTATAATTTGAATGCGTTTAAGGTAGTTCTATACTCGGCACTAAATGGGCTTAATCTTTAAAAATCTGCTTTTGTAAGATAGACATACATCCCAGCAATGGATAGACACAAGAAAAATTATATGTCAACATGTTCACTTTTCCGCTATAGCCTATCGGAGTATATACCCCGAAATGTAAAATACTGAAATTTACCTATCCTAGATTTTGTTGTATATAAATTAATTTAAGTCTAAATATTCAACTTTAATACCCAAAATATAGTAGAAACATGTTAGTAAACAATATAATATCATTGTTTTGCATGAATTATTATAAATAGATGCACTTTGTTAGGCTATTGTATTAAAATTTAATGTGAGAAAATATGCTTCACTGGACAATCTCGGTCATTTTAAAAAAAATTATGGACTCAAACTTCGTAAATTTGCATTATTATTACTAAATTATATTTAAGAAAAATAATAAGCTTAAAAAAATTATATGTTGACGCATTACTTTTCGTGGTATGAGCTCTACACTAAAGGGACCCCCCTATTTTCTTTCTTCCAGAAGTAATATATTGCCACATATTTCTGTAATACTGTTTATGTTTGAGTGTATACTTGTATTAACAAGGTTGTAATAATAATAATATATGAATTTATAAAGCGCTAAATATTAATAATTTAACTCTAAAGCGCTGTACAATAAAACGCAAGTAAACATAATTTAAAAGCTATGAAAACTTATATAAAATATTAACCCATACTCATATATATGTTCCGAATTATAACATTAAAATACTACAAATTAAATACAAAATACAATTACACCATCAATAAAACTCAATAAAAGAACATCATTTGTGATTTATGATTTGCTGCTAAAAATTGAGCACCTAAAATTTAAAAAGCTATCCTATAAAAATGCATCTTTAATTGTCTTTTGAAAATATCCAGCTTTATATCATTAGGAAGGTCGTTCCACAAAAATGCTGCTGCCCAACCAAGTCGACTTTCACCATATGTCTTCGTCCTGATCTTAGGAACAACTAACCGTGATGTTGACTCAGATCGCAGTGATCTGGTAGGCTTGTATTCCATTATAAGATCTTTGATACAGATGGAGCTAATCCGTGTAAGGATTGGTAGACATATGTCAAGATTTTATATTGTGGACGAAAAGAAACAGGTAGCCAATGAAGATCAGCTAGGATAGGTGTAATATGCTCCCGTTTGATGATCTTGTAACTAAACGAGCTGCCGTGTTCTGGACTTTTTGAATCCGGTCTAGTAAGGCCTACGACACTCCATATAGAAGGCAGTTCCCATAGTCCAGCCTGGCTGTGATAACGGCATTCACCATGGTCTTGCAGGCTTCTTTTTTAAGAAAGCGCCGTATTCGTCCAATATTGCTTATTTGAAAATAGCATGACTTGACGACCGAGGATACCTGTTTTTCCATAGTAAGGTGTTGATCGAAAAATGCACCTAGATTTTTTACACATGGCATAGTACATAGTTTAAAACAATAATTATACACACCCAAAACCAAATGTCCCTAAAATTTATCTTATTTTACTCAAAAAAAAAAAAAATAAATAACACACACTTGTCTTTAAATTGGAGACGATGAAAATGAAAGTAATTCAATGATTCTCAGAAACTGGATGATTTTGCTACAGAAATTAACGAAGTGTGCTGCAAGTGAATCAACTTTTGTCAAATACTTATTCAAAAGGTAATTTTGCATTGGGATTCGTGGGTAAGCAGGTTGGGGGAGGGGGTATGCGTTTTATGCAATAATTATAATTCAAAGTAAATTTTGTAATGTTTGATTAGTAAAATCCATAAATTTTCTGAGTCAAATCGTAGTCATTACTTTTCTTCCGAATTATCACTACTAGCTTCAACTTGGCCGCCGACAATAGTCGCCTCGATAGTTTGATACATGTTCTGATGTAGCATGTATAGGGTCCTTGTTTTCGGCTCGGCATATAAAACATGCATCATTCACAGAAATATCGTTTTATTACCTAATTATTTCTGTCAACCGAAAGTTGTTCCCAGCCTTCTCTTTTTAATCAATTTATCTTTAAACTGTAGAATATGTGTTTGTTGACACGACCGACTTTGAGCAAAATCGTTACCGGATATTGAAAACGCTAAGTAAAAGTCAAACCAATATAGTTAAAAAATCTCATCTCGGAAAAAGGAAGTGCGGTTCCGGTTTTACTATTCCTAAATGACGTAGTGCGAGTATAGACCTACTTTAACATGTCGATCACTTATGACGTCACAATGAAATTATGTAGATCACTTATGACCAAGCAATCAATTTATGGTCACATGACGAACATGTTTTACTGATATGTAAAAATGCCTTGTTCAAATAGTGTCATTTAGGGCAAACATTTGCAAATGTAAATGCTTTACTGTATTATAGTAGATTTATCAGCAGTTATCCCATGACCGACAGATTTCCCTTTGATCTTCACAAGGGTGTATATCTCATATCAACATAAGTGTGCCTTTAGTGTGGTGATATATTAAATATCACATATGTGATATAAAGCTAGTGATATCCAACTGTTAGACCCTGGATGTAGGAGGAGCTATGCAAATGAGAAAAAAATCGTTTCTAAATTTTAATGAACTAAATAAAACAAGAAAAAGGCACAAAACATTGCAACTTTTACACAACTTATGACATTTCTAAAATATTGACAATATCCCGCTCTTCTGAAGCAGAAAATACAGTTTAAATCAAAGCACAAATGTTAGAAATTCTTTACATACTGACAAAAAATAAATTGACACAGAGCAATTTTCTAAGCGGATATCGTTCTCCTATATAAATTCGCACATCCTGTGCAAGCTATTTAGGTAGAATGTTCCTCCCCGGCGGGCATCCTCCAGTTTTGGAATAATGACACTCTCCTTCACAGAAATTTAAAAATCACGGTTTACAAAAAAGACATCGAAACGGAACAATTTTCGAATCGGATAACTTTATCTCCCATACTGGCCATAGGAATTCGCACATCCTGTTGAGGGTGTTTAGGTAGAATAGCAGAATTTTCCTTCCCGTCATGCTCCGCTGGCTCCGGTTTCGGAATAATGGCATTTTCCTTCTCGTCGTCACATTGTTTTATGGATTTTTGGGGCGGCTCCAGTGCTCTACTTACTTCAAGGAGTTGTTGCTCCGATTGCCTTTTGTAGGTTCTAACTGCGGAACTACGGTGGCCCGTTCTCTCTATAATCTGTTGCTCTTCAAAACCTATAGTGTAAATAAATATTGAAATTATTAATTCGAGTCACGTACACGATATAGCGAGCAAACTTTTATGTCATCAAACATTAAATATTTTAATCATTTCCTTTTTTTTAGACACTTTGATTAAATCTATGCTTACCGGACTGAAATAATGTCGTTGCACCACAGGCAATTGTTTCTGTAATAAATTTTTGACCCATAGTATAATAATAACACAAGGTATCTAACTCCAATTTACACCGAGTACCCCCCTCCTTTAGAATCGCGCTCATTGACACTTTCTGAGGAAATGTACGGGTAAACTGTTTATACCTATGTCTTCTACGATAATTTATCTACACAACCATATATGGCTTGCTTTTCCTTGTTTTCTTTAATCTCCGTAAACAGCGTCAAAACTCTACTCGCAGAGTGGAAAAGTCGGACTATACCATAGAATCGTATATTATAGTATCGGGCAAAGAATTAGACCTCGAATTTGATTGGCTAAAATTTGTTTCTTAAATTACATCGGAAAAACATCATAGTGTTATTATGGAAAATAAGACACAATAAAATTTTATTTATTCGATGCAATATTTCAAATCTGGAATTGAATTTTTAAACCCACGCATTCTTTAATTTTTCTCTCTGTCCGATACTATAACATACGATTCTATGGTATAGTTCGACTTTTCCACCCTGCGAGTAGAGTTTTGACGCTGATTACGGAGATAAAAGAAAATAAAGACAAGCATACCAGATATGGTTGTGTAGATAAATTATCGTAGATGACATAGGTATAAACAGTTTACCTGTGCATTTCCTCTGAAAGTGTAAATGAGCGCGATTCTAAGGGAGGGGGGTACTCGGTGTAAATCGAAGTTAGATACCTTGTGTTATTATTATACTATGGGTCAAATTTTTTTTTACAGAAACAAGTGCCTGTGCGTTGCACAGGTCCTTTTCCCCGAGTGATTTGAAAAGTTCCCCAAGAACCCTGCCTCGGCACACATGGTCTTGATAATGGTTCCCAACTTGTTGACCCCTATAGGTTGGATTCCAAAACATGGTTCGGGTCCTGGGAGTGGTCGTCTATAGAATGATCCTTCCCCCACCAGGGAAATGTAGGACGAATAAACATCAAACAAACTGCGGATTGTACCGGATTCCGAGTAGTGGCGTATCGTCTTGGCAAGAATGTTCCTCTGGTGTAATCCTCCGGAGAAATTCTTTGATGTGCGCCCACAAAATTCAATGTATGCCTTGCCATCAGAATCGCCACATTTGATTTGACATACCTCTAATTTTCGGTGTTCATCTAGTCCACGGAGTCCAAAAAGTTTGCAGTTGTAATAAAATACAGTGTTGATGTAACTTTTCGAAGTATGTGATCCCAGTAATTTTTTCTCACACAGGACGTCATCTTGTTCCGGCGTTAACGGATCCGCTTGCTTGATAGACACTCCTATTCCTTGGGATGCTAGCTCCTTCATTCGCGCGTCAAGAGTTTTCCTGAAGTCATGGAAACGGGCATCTTTAACATCTAAAAAGTTCATATCATGAACCCCCTCCTCTCGCATGTACAGCAGAATCCCCGAACAAATTTGATATAAAGTTCTTGGGGGGTAGGGGGAACCATCTGCACGCCTGGCTTCAATCACAAAACATGATAAAGAATACGCAAGTTCTTGGTACGTACTTTTGAGGATTTCTGGAATGATTTTAAAATCAGGTTGCTGTTGGTTACGCTGAATTTTCCAGTCGTTGAAGACTTTAATTGCCCATGAAGTATTGCGGCGGGTGTTTTTACTCTCTTGGTTTTTTTGAAGTGCACTTATCTCGGTAGCGGAGACGGGTTTTCCGAATCTAGTAGTGGTACTTTCAGGCCGTTCAGTAAATGTTTCCTGTTTTAATTCTGGAAACGCCTCTAAACACCAATTCTGAATATCAAAATTCCCAAATTCCTGGTCATTTAAATCAGATTGGCTTAGTTCGTACATCTGAACAGCCTGGCTCAACTGAAAATCGTCATCGTCATAGGATTGCTGAAAAACGGTGTTTAATTCCAATTCGTTATTCTGAACTCCGTCTGCCATCTTCGTCAATCGTAGAACAAAATGAATTGATTATCTCAAAAATTGATCACGAGGTACAATACTAAGAATACTACCAAATTTGGAAATTCGTTACTTGGATACCAAAACACTTCGCGTTAAGATTGTCACGTGGTTCTGTTAAGAGTCTTTATTCAATACCAAATATGGGAAAAGGTCAAATGAAGGGTCATGGACCAAAATAAATTGATGATCTCAAATATTGGTCACGTTATACAGTATTAACAAAATTACCTAATATGGGAATCTGTTACTTGGATGCAATACAGTTGAGACTATCACATGGTTCTGATTCAGAATCTTTATTAGTTGATGCAAAGAAAATACCTAATATGGGAAGAGGTCAAATGAAGGGTCATGGGATAAATCAGTTACATGATTCACACCTCTATGATGCATACAAAATATCGTTTCGTTATTGCAAACTCGGAGGCTAACGCCTCCTCGCGTGCAATAACTCAACGATATTTTGTATGCATCATCTCGTGTCATCATGTAACTATTACTAGTTATACCCTGTATTATAGTAGTATGTTTTCTGTTTAGGTTGGATTGGATTTATCAGCAGCAGTTATACCCTGTACATGTATTATAGTAGTATTTTCTCTGTTTAGGTTGAATCGGATTTATCAGCAGCAGTTATACCCTGTATTATAATAGTATTTTCTCTGTTTAGGTTGGATTGGATTTATCAGCAGCAGTAGTGACTCATCCAGCGAATCGGATAACTCGGCTAGTGACTCAGAAGACGAATCAAAAACAAACAATGGTGAGAACCTTTACACTTTGTTACCCAATATATCAATCCAACCAGTTTTCTTGATTGATTACAGATCACCTGTGTCTCATCATGTAGCTCTTCAAGGTTTTTTTTATTTGTCAAGTGTCCACCTTCAAATCAAAATAATCTTTCAGTATCTGAAAAAAAAAATTAAACAAACCAAAAGGGGAAAACACAGAGTTTTTTTTTTTGGGGGGGGGGTTACCTGTATGATGTAATAGTTATTTTTAGATTGTTTTCTGATGTGGAGATTTTATTTCGTTACAGAAAATCAGGGCAGGGTTTTTGGGGGGTTACCTGTATGATGTAATAGTTATTTTTAGTTACAGATAAATCAGGACAGGGTTTGTTTGGATCCCAGCCTCTCTATCAGTCAGTCCCTCCTGTTACCTGTGTGATGTAATAGTTATTTTTAGTTTTATTTGGTTACAGATAAATCAGGACAGGGTCTGTTTGGATCCCAGCCTCTCTATCAGTCAGCCCCTCCAGCCTCCAACATCTTGGGTAAGTCTAAAATAACTCACCTCTGATATATATATCATGTAGGGGTGCAACGATGCGCCTACCCCGTGACACGATACGTATCACAGTATTCAGTTCACGATACGATACGTATCACGATACGTGACATAGTGGGTTAAAAAGTCGGAAGTTTGTCATTATATACTTTAAATTAAAAAGTTTTATCAAATGTTCATTTCACTAACACTAGGAAAGTGATTACATCCTTCGACCCATTAAATATGAGACTGGAAACAAGTTTAACTGCCGTTTCTGCAGTTTCATTGATCTCATGTTTCGTGCAGAAGCCATTTTGAAATTGTAAACGAGGAACCAAAACAGATGATTCGGATAATTACGGACATATTGAACCGAACCGTGATATCAGTTTCACATATCGTGAACCGAACCGTGGAGAAATAAACCGCGGTATACAGTCAAACGGTTTATCGTTGCACTTTTAATATCATGTTTACTGGTAAGTGTTTAACACCTGAACAACAACCCCCACTCCCCCCCCCCCCCCCCACACACACACACACACACACACACACTCACACTCCACCCCTAATAAAATCCTTAAAGTTTAACACATAACTTCAACATTCTGAGTAATGTTGAACTCAGTGATGTAATGCATAGTTGTGCTGCATTTTCACCTGTCTTTGCTTATCTTACTTTCTATTCAATGCCAAGGAAATGATCCGAAATCCATTTGTATTGGTTAAGGGAGGGGCACAGCCGCCCCCTCCCCCCCCCCCCCCCTTCTAATTTTTTAATACACATGTACTTTTGAAAAAAAGCTACTTTGTGCTCGAGCCCCATCAATAATAGAATCTGATGACCTTCAATTTTGCATTTCAAGGAATTTTTGGTTGTTGAACTTGATAGTGCCTCTAACTGATAATGTTTATTTGTGTCCCCCCCCCCCTTCCCCCAAGTTAATTTGCTTCCTTCGGGTTTCAGCATATGAATGAATTAATTTTCTTGCTTTATATATAGGTAAAGATCTGGAACTGAGTGACGATGATAGCGAGAGTGATTGACAGCCAGGGAATTCTGGGAAGGTTTGGAAAAGTGGAATTCTGGGAATATTTGGAGAAGTTGTTGACATTGTTGTCATAGAGGACTCCTAGTACTGCTTTACATGGACATTGTTCTTCTGTTGTTGCTTTATACACAATGTAAGGGTAGTGTGTTATTACTGAGTGATAGGAAGTTTGGAAGAATGGTACTGTAAACCAACTTTTTTTGGCGTGCGAGAATTTTTCGTGAGGTTCACGAGAGTCTCTTTATCGTGAATATTTCTTGCCGTATACCAGTCCTTAAGGTCTCTTTCTTTTAACAACACATCCAAAAAGGCTTTGATCTCAAAAAATTATTGTTGCGAACTAGTTTAACCTCGGTTAATCGCGAAAAAAAGTCGTCACGAATAAAAGTTGGTTTTCAGTACTGTAAAAGTGGTTATTTACACTGATTGTTAAGTACGCGTTTGTGACTGTCAAACATTACACGTGAGTATAAAATACGCGGTCGCACGAGTTACCGATAAAAATTTACGCGGCCATCCATATCGTAACTAACATCAGGTCGTTACCCTTAAAAAATGACAAGAAAAAAATTGAAACAATTACAAAGAAATTAAAGAAATCAATTAGATAATAATTTAAACTGTTGGATTGGTAAATGTAACGTCGATGTGTACATGCAGTCACAAGCGGTGAAGTGTGAACAACTGGTGTACGCTTTATTGCAATAATTAACGCAAGCTCAAACTTCAAAGTGAAATCTCCTTACCTGTATCTGCGTATCAATTTTTTACAATTAATTTAATAGGTTGGATTGTAGTGACTGTGAGTTTATTTAACATTTTGGACTTATCATTTGAAATTAAGAAAGCTATAAACAATGAAAAACAAATATACAAAGGAAATAAAATGAGTATCGATGTATTGAAGTTTTAATTGCGTGAGGTTGCTTTAAAATATTTAATATGAAGATGCATTTTTCATTGCACCAGTAACTTAATAAACAGTTAGGTTTTCATCACAGTTTGTGACATATTTATTTATTTTCGGGCGTTCAATACCACGATAAATGTACTTTTGGTTCAACCTGTCTAACAGTATAAGTAATAATCTAGAATTATTTCAGAAGATTAAAATTTTGTGACCATACGTGCGGGGGTATTTTACTTGGTTTTAAGCTTACCGCGTAAATAACCACTTTTACAGTATATTACAATGCAAATTGTTTTTAATAGCAATACAAAGTAATAAACTGATATTATTATATTTTTGCATTATTACATTAGTATTTTAACAATTGTAAAAAAAAATGTCAAAATGACAATATTTGGAGCTGTTTTATTTTCACAACAGCGTTATCTAGTCCATACGAATGTCAGCTGACTCCATTCTAATGTACATATTAGACTTATTATGTTATGAGATAAACATATGGAGAACACTGAATTGATACTGTAATGCAAATCATATTGATTTATCAATTGGCTAAAATAGAAAGAAATTGTTTCAGAATTATATCTTTTTAAATACCTCTTGAAAAAGATTGTACATGGACAAGAATTATTATTAAAACTAATTAAGTTTAAATGGAATATTCCCTTCATTTAATTGTATAATATATTTTTTGTGTGTTTACCAATTTTGATGGGCTGAATTTTTTTTTATAGAAAAGAAAAATTGTTTGATATTGACCTCACACAACAAATTTCAGAGGATACAAACACAATTGATTTTGTCAAAACTGTGATAGCACACTAGACAAAAAAAAATTTACTTTTTGGTTCTCAAATGCAGCATTCAAATTCTGTACAATTTGTACAATTAATGCTTACAATGACAAATATTTCACAGTTTTATTTTATGCCATCTTGAATTTTTTTTTAAAATCTGCTCCCCTCCTCCCAATTAAATTGACCATCTTTTTGCAAATCTAAAATGTGTGTCAGATGGTATGTGCTTGTTCAATGTCTTTCATGCATCAAATGTTTTATATTTTTGTGACAGGTTTTCTTGTTTTCCTTGAAATAAAGAAATGAAAAGAAGCGAGTCCAGTTGATGTGTGTATAATGATTTCAAAATCACATATTTGCTAGGGGTCAATGTTTCCAGGTTTAAAATGTTACATTTCATTGTGGACATGAATGGGAGGGTCTCACCATACCTTAAAAACAACAAAAATTAATCCCCCAATAAAATATGTTATTTCACTGTATATTTCTTAAAAGGCTAATAATAAGGTGGGCATCAATGGTTATTAATAGTAACTAGTTTTTCTATGTACTGTAAACCAACTTTTATTCACAACAACTATATTTTGCAATTTACCAGGGATAAACTACCAGTAGTTTCAACAATTAATTTTCGCAATCAAGCCTTTTTGCGCCTGTTTTTAATAGACAAATATACTATAAGGACCGGTTCTCAGTGAGAAATATTCACGATGACGAGGCTCTCGCAAATATTTCTCGCACACGAATAAAAGTTGGTTTACAGTATATGAAAAGAGTGCCCTAGGTATTAACTGTGTTATGACTACCTGTAATAGAATCCCACTGTACCTATATCATGACTATCGGTAATAGAATCCCACTGTACCTATATCATGACAATCGGTAATAGAATCCCACTGTACCTATATCATGACTATCTGTAATAGAATCCCACTGTACCTATATCATGACTATCTGTAATAGAATCCCACTGTACCTATATCATGACTATCTGTAATAGAATCCCACTGTACCTATATCATGACTATCTGTAATAGAATCCCACTGTACCTATATCATGACTGTAATAGAATCCCACTGTACCTCTATCTTGACTATCTGTAATAGAATCCCACTGTACCTATATCATGACTGTAATAGAATCCAACTGTACCTGTATCATGACTATCTGTAAAAGAATCTCACTGTACCTATATCATGACTGTGATAGAATCCCACTGTACCTATATCTTGACTATATGCAATAGAATCCCACTGTACCTATATCATGACTATCTGTAATAGAATCCCACTGTACCTATATCATGACTGTAATAGAATCCCACTGTATCTATATCATGACTGTCTGTAATAGAATCCCACTGTACCTATATCATGACTGTCTGTAATAGAATCCCACTGTACCTATATCATGACTGTCTGTAATAGAATCCCACTGTACCTATATCATGACTACCTGTAATAGAATCCCACTGTACCTATATCATGACTATCTGTATAATAAAATCCCACTGTACCTATATCATGACTGTAATAGAATCCCAATGTACCTATATCATGACAACCTCTAATAGAATCCCAATGTACCTATATCATGACAACCTCTAATAGAATCCCACTGTACCTATATCATGACTATCTGTAATAGAATCCCACTGTACCTATATCATGACTATCTGTAATAGAATCCCAATGTACATTTATCATGACTGTAATAGAATCCCACAGTACCTATATCATGACTATCTGTAATAGAATTCCACTGTACCTATGTCATGACTATCTGTAATAGAATCCCTCTGTACATATATCCTGTCTGTAATAGACTCCCTCTGTATCTATATCATGACTGTAATAGAATCCCAATGTACCTATATCATGACAACCTCTAATAGAATCCCAATGTACCTATATCATGACAACCTCTAATAGAATCCCACTGTACCTATATCATGACTATCTGTAATAGAATCCCACTGTACCTATATCATGACAATCTGTAATAGAATCCCACTGTACCTATATCATGACTATCTGTAATAGAATCCCACTGTACCTATATCATGACTATCTGTAATAGAATCCAAATGTACCTATATCATGACTATCTGTAATAGAATCCAAATGTACCTATATCATGACTATCTGTAATAGAATCCCACTGTACCTATATCATGACTATCTGTAATAGAATCCCACTGTACCTATGTCATGACTATCTGTAATAGAATCCAAATGTACATTTATCATGACTGTAATAGAATCCCACTGTACCTATATCATGACTGTAATAGAATCCCAATGTACCTATATCATGACAACCTCTAATAGAATCCCAATGTACCTATATCATGACAACCTCTAATAGAATCCCAATGTACCTATATCATGACTATCTGTAATAGAATCCCACTGTACCTATATCATGACTATCTGTAATAGAATCCCAATGTACATTTATCATGACTGTAATAGAATCCCACTGTACCTATATCATGACTATCTGTAATAGAATCCCACTGTACCTATGTCATGACTATCTGTAATAGAATCCAAATGTACATTTATCATGACTGTAATAGAATCCCACTGTACCTATATCATGACTGTAATAGAATCCCAATGTACCTATATCATGACAACCTCTAATAGAATCCCAATGTACCTATATCATGACAACCTCTAATAGAATCCCACTGTACCTATATCATGACTATCTGTAATAGAATCCCACTGTACCTATATCATGACAATCTGTAATAGAATCCCACTGTACCTATATCATGACTATCTGTAATAGAATCCCACTGTACCTATATCATGACTATCTGTAATAGAATCCAAATGTACCTATATCATGACTATCTGTAATAGAATCCAAATGTACCTATATCATGACTATCTGTAATAGAATCCCACTGTACCTATATCATGACTATCTGTAATAGAATCCCACTGTACCTATGTCATGACTATCTGTAATAGAATCCAAATGTACATTTATCATGACTGTAATAGAATCCCACTGTACCTATATCATGACTGTAATAGAATCCCAATGTACCTATATCATGACAACCTCTAATAGAATCCCAATGTACCTATATCATGACAACCTCTAATAGAATCCCACTGTACCTATATCATGACTATCTGTAATAGAATCCCACTGTACCTGTATCATGACAATCTGTAATAGAATCCCACTGTACCTATGTCATGACTATCTGTAATAGAATCCCAATGTACATTTATCATGACTGTAATAGAATCCCACTGTACCTGTATCATGACTGTAATAGAATCCCAATGTATCTATATCATGACAATCTGTAACAGAATTCCACTGTACCTATATCATGACTGTAATAGGGTCCCACTGAACCTATATCATGACTATCTGTAAAAGAATCCTACTGTATCTAATCTGTATTAGAATCCCACTGTACTTATATCATGACAATATTAGAATCCCACTGAACCTTTATCATGACTACCTGTAATAGAATCACACTGTACCTATATAATGACTGTAATAGAATCCCACTGTATCTATATCATGACTGTAATAGAATTCCACTGTATCTATATCATGACAATCTGTTATAGAATCCCACTGAACCTATATCATGACTGTAATAGAATCACACTGTACCTATATCATGACTGTAATAGAGTCCAACTGTACCTATATCATGATTTTGATAAAATCCTACTGTACCCATATCATGGTTACCTGTAATAGAATCCCACAGTATCTAATATCATGACAATCTGTAATAGAATCCCACTGTACTTATATCATAACCAGTAACAGAATCCCACTGTACCTATATCATGACTACCTGTAATAAAATCCCACTGAACCTATATCATGACTACCTGTAATAGAATCCCACTGTACCTATATTATGACTGTAATAGCATCCCACTGTACTTATATCATGACTACCTCTAATAGAATCCCACTGTACTTATATCATGACTATCTGTAATAGAATCCCAATGTACCTATATCATGACTATATGCAATAGAATCCCACTGTACCTATATCATGACTATCTGTAATAGAATCCCACTGTACCTATATCATGACAATCTGTAATAGAATCCCACTGTACCTATATCATGACTGTAATAGAGTCCAACTGTACCTATATCATGATTTTGATAAAATCCTACTGTACCCATATCATGGTTACCTGTAATAGAATCCCACAGTATCTAATATCATGACAATCTGTAATAGAATCCCACTGTACTTATATCATAACCAGTAACAGAATCCCACTGTACCTATATCATGACTACCTGTAATAAAATCCCACTGAACCTATATCATGACTACCTGTAATAGAATCCCACTGTACCTATATTATGACTGTAATAGCATCCCACTGTACTTATATCATGACTACCTCTAATAGAATCCCACTGTACTTATATCATGACTATCTGTAATAGAATCCCAATGTACCTATATCATGACTATATGCAATAGAATCCCACTGTACCTATATCATGACTATCTGTAATAGAATCACACTGTACCTATATCATGACAATCTGTAATAGAATCCCACTGTACCTATATCATGACTATCTGTAATAGAATCCCAATGTACCTATATCATGACTACCTGTTATAGAATCCCACTGTACCTATATCATGACTATCTGTAATAGAATCCCAATGTACCTATATCATGACTATATGCAATAGAATCCCACTGTACCTATATCATGACTGTAATAGAGTCCCACTGTACCTATATCATGACTGTAATAGAATCCCACTGTACCTATATCATGACTGTAATAGGGTCCCACTGTACCTATGTCATGACTGTAATAGAATCCCACTGTATCTATATCGTGACTGTAATAGAATCCCACTGTATCTATATCATGACAATCTGTAATAGAATCCCACTGTACCTATATCATGACAATCTGCAATAGAATCTCACTGTACCTATATCATGACTACCTGTAATAGAATCCCACTGTACCTATATTATGACTATCTGTAATAGAATCCCACTGTACCTATATCATGACTATCTGTAATAGAATCCCACTGTACCTATATCATGACTGTAATAGAATCCCACTGTACCTATATCATGACTGTAATAGAATCCCACTGTACCTATGTCATGACTGTAATAGAATCCCACTGTACCTATATCATGACTATATTAGAATCCCACCGGTACCTATATCATGACTATCAGTAATAGAATTCCACTGTACCTATATCATGACTATCTGTTATAGAATCCCACTGTACCTATATCATGACAATCTGTTATAGAATCCCACTGTACCTATATCGTGACTGTAATAGAATCCCACTGTATCTATATCGTGACTGTAATAGAATCCCACTGTATCTATATCATGACAATCTGTAATAGAATCCCACTGTACCTATATAATGACTATATTAGAATCCCACTGTACCTATATCATGAGAATTTGTAATAGAATCCCACTGTACCTATTTCATGACTATCTTTAATAGAATCCCACTGACCTATATAATGACAATCTGTAGTAGAATCCCACTGTACCTATATCATGACTGTAATAGAATCCCACTGTACCTATATCATGACTATCTGTACTAGAATCCCACTGTACCTATATCATGACTGTAATAGAATCCCACTGTACCTATATCATGACTATCTGTAATAGAATCCCACTGTACCTATATCTTGACTGTCTGAAATAGAATCCCACTGTACCTATATCATGACAATCTATTATACTATCCCACTATCCCACTGTACCTATATCATGACTACCTGTAATAGAATCCTACTCTATCTGTATCATGACTATCTATAATAGAATTCCACTTTGCCTATATCATGACCAGACGCAGATTTAGGAATTGAAGTTAGAGGGGCGCCACACATCGGCAGGGGGTCCATATTAAAGAGATTATAGAGATTTTGTACACAGGTACTTGTGGACAGGACCCCCCCCCCCCACCCCGATATTCAACCCCGGGAGTTATTTGACATTTTTTCACAATATATATTTAGTACACTTATTCAACATGTTTGCAATAGGAACAAATCGTAAAAACCCCCAAAATAATCGCTTCACAAAAAAATACCCCACTATACATTATAAGAGAGAAGGTAAGCAACTTCGGTTTGTTTACGTTTAGGTAAACGCTACGGAAGTGCCTATTACCAATGATAACACCCGAAAGTGATTATTACGTCAGGCAAAATCTCTCTCGGACGTTATCGTAATAAGTGTAACATTCTCGATGCACTTCCGTTGCGTTTACCTAAACATTCTAACTGGAATGCTGTTTGTGGATTCTTACGAGATGCAGAGTCAATATGATAGCATTTGAGACAGAAATATATGTAGAGACAGTGTGGACCGATATATTTTAGGTGAAAATGAAATAAATACGTTTTTAAACCCTTAAAGACCAGTGGGGGTACAACGTAACAGGGTGTTGCTAAAACGCGGAACGGAAAACGGAACGGAACAGAAAACGGAATATATTATCTTATATTAAATCACTTAAAATACACAAATTTTATCATAAACGATATATCTTGTACACATTCAACCCCCCACTATTAAATACAAGTTGATTTTGTCATACTCAGCCTCTTATTTAAAAAAAATCGCTAACATAGCATTCACCTAGTATCGAAAATTAAAAAAGGGGGGGGTAAACAAACTGGAAAAGTATTTGACAAGCAAAAACACAAAAAGAAGACAATTGTTTGATTCGGGTCGGGAGGGGGATATTGATTGATTGTATACTGTTTATCGTCCCTCTCCAGAATATTTCACTGATATGGAGACGTCACCATTGCCTGTGAAGGGCTGCAAATTTAGGCCTATGCTCGGCACTTAAGGCCTTTGAGCAGGGAGGGATCTTTATCGTTCCACACCTGCTGTGACATGGGGCCTCAGTTAATACGAAGGACCGCCCCAATTAGTCGCCTTTTACGACAAGCAAGGGGTACTGAGGACCTATTCTAACCCGGATCCCCACGGGGCCGGGAGGGGGAGGGGGATAAAACACAAAAAGAAAACAATTGTTTGATTCGGGAGGGCTATAAGTAATCCAACTCCAACATCTTTCAGTACTATTTTTTTTACACTAACTTACTACATTAATTACATTCACAAGAAGTGTGAGGATGTGAACTTGAACGAACATTTCCTTAGAAAAAAGGTTATGACTGGGGGGAGCAAATATTTGATATCTTATTGAACCATGGAGAGAGAAATAAAATGTAAGAAAAATACATTAAGATTGCTTTTATGGCATATCTTTACGGCAAGCTCGAATAAACATCTCTTAACTGGTTGTTAAAATTTTATTCAAAATAGAGTCGTTTTCTGGATATACAAAGTTGGAAAACTTTCATGTGGTAGATATAATGCAGAATCTTTAAATTTAAATTTTGTTTGTTTGCGTTACATATGTTACTATGTTGGGGGGGGGGGGTTTATGAATGACCCCGTAAAAAAGAGTGTTTTCCCGCTCATCGGAAATGTCTTATAAGCTGTGAAAGGTCTGCCCCCCCCCTTTGTGTCCAAAATATATATAAGGTTTAATAAATTAGTTTTTTTTAAAATGTGGCTGTGGGTCCCTACACAGACCCGAAACTGCCACTCCCCCTTTCATCATTCGCGTATTCGACACTGCGTGCATAATCTGAATATCAAGACTAGTTATTTTTGTCTTTACAGACATTGACATTGGAAATAAATTGAAAGAGGGGGTGGGGGTCAGGGGTCAGTAAAAATTTCTAACATACAACAAATTTGACAATCTAAAAAGGGGGATATGTCCTTTGCCCAAACACGAAAATCCAATTTCGTGTGTGTATTTGTATGTGTGTATCGGGGGGGGGGGGGTCGAATTTCATTATCATGTTGTATGTGTTGATGACTCATAAATTTATAATAGTTTACAATAAAAGTTTATTAGAATTGACTTTTACAACAAGAATATTGCTCTTTTATCTGATTTATATCGAATCTTTGTTATTTGCTTGACAAATAAGTTCCGTTTTCCGTTCCGTTCCGTTTTCCGTTCCGCGTTTTAGCAACACCCCAACGTAACAAACCGAAGTTGCTCTCTTATAATGTATAGTGGGGGGTGCAAGATGTTTCGGGACCCCGACGTTTCGGGACCTGACTAATACGACGTTTCGGGACTAGCGACAAGACGGTTCGGGACTTGGGTTTATTTTTTTCGGGATCTCAACAAATTATTTATTTTGGCGATAAAGCATATTATTCTAAGTACACAAAGTACGTAATATTTAATTTTCATGGTACATTATAATAAAAATATTGTCATAAAGATCATACTTTGATGGGGTTTTTTTTCGGAACAGACTTAGTCGAATAAGAATAAATCTTTACAATATTCATTTTTATTTCTTATCATATAAAAAAAAAAGAGTAATTTTTTCTTGTGTGTGTGAGGGTGTGTGTGTGTGTGGGTGGGGTGGGGGGGGTTCCAAAATTTAATCTTCTCAGGTTGATGATATATATTTTAAAATATAAGTGACCTCCAACTACTGTCGAATACATCTTCAAAAGCATGTCAAGAAATTGTTAAAACAACATCTAGGGTCAGGTACACATATCCAATAGGGAGGTGTTACGTACATGTGTAAAGACGCCGCCGGTTATGAGAACTGAAAAGATTGTGTGGCTTCTTTTGAAATTATTTTAAGTGAATCTAAAAAAATATGCAAAAAATATCATTTGTTTATTGATACATGTAAATGAAGTATAATTCAAAATCAAACAATATTTATATAATAGCAATATTTTTCCCATTATCAAAAAAGTTCAACAAAATATAAAGGTTTCAAAATGTTCTGATGTTGATTTAGTCTATTTTTTTCCCAAAGGGTTTCAAATATTTTATTTCCAAAAAGTTTTAGCATAGTATTGTAAAATTCCTCCCTGGAAATGTTACGAAAACATTTTAAAAATTTCCTTAACATTGTAATTAAACATATTCTACAAATGTTGTGAAAACATTTTCCCTAGATTTAAACAAAATACCATACTTAAAAAAAAAACTTAAATGGCATAAACAGCATGATTTGATATCGCTTCAAATAATGACTTTAAAAATATTCTAAATTTCATCTTAGCTTTAAAACGTATATTTAATGTGGCTAGGTGGAAATTTGAAATTAAAGTTGACTTGTTAATATGGACATTTTTTTTAAAATCTGGAATGTCTTTGAAACAATTTTACAACGTACATGTAACATGAAAAAATTTATATTTGCAAATTAAATTGTGATATTGTTAGCTTAATTCCGGGAATCTAAAGTTCGATCAATTCATTTTCTATTTTATTGAATACCTTCTGGAGTGTCCTTTCTATTGTTATTTAAATTCCTTTGTTCCAACCCTTATATAAAGCAGTGATTTCATTCATTCGAGGCCCTTTCTTTGTTGGTCTAAGGACCAAACTTTCCCCTTTTCCCTTTTTCGGCCATTTAGCAGGTATCTTATTTCTAAATTAATTTTCTATTTTCCCGGACTTAAGTATTTATTTTTGATATTTTGTTTTCTCTTATTTGCTATAATAAATTATAAACCTTCGTTATCTTTCTTTTCATTTTGAAACTTTTCATAGACGATCTGAGAGTAAAATAAATGGACCTGGGTTGATCATTTGATAAGAACATTGTTCTTATATATTACAAAATCATTTATTGACAGTATTATTTACAGTGTGTTATGTACCTAATTATGTAACACCACATATTATTATACCTCATTATAAATATTCTACACAACGCGTTATCTGATTGGTTCTAGATTATCACGTGATCGGGCCGTAAAACTTCATATTTCCCGTCGTCGGCACGCTTTTCATCATATTCCACCTCTTCGGAACACCTAATGAATTTTCCCGCAATATAGTTCTCGTTCGTTGAACGAAAACTCCCGAGAGTAGTAGACGTCACAATAGCTTCTTTTCGTCACAAAACTGATGACAATGTGTTGACCAAAGGGTTTTATAGTAAGTTTACGCTAACAATGGTGTGAATTAGAGAACGGTGCCGAATTTGAAAGTTTATGTTTATTTCAAAGGTTTTGCTTGTTTCGGTATAATAAACAATTCATTGCATGAATGTTCGGGAAACATGAAGACTTATTCAGCCAAGAAATATCATATTCCCCTCGGGCGAAGCCCTCGGGGAATATGATTTTTCTTGGCTGAATAAGTCTTCATATTTCCCTCACTATCATGCAATAAATGTATAATATTACGCACTGGTCGGGTATATACGAAGATAGATAATTTAATATTTCATTGAGATTGTAGTCTGTGTATACACAGTAAACATAAATTCACTACCCCGTAACCCGTAAAACGTAGTTTTTACTGCAACTGTGCTAGCTTGAGCCTTTGTAAAGTCTGTAAACAAATATGAAATGGTGTAGGGTGGTTTCGCGCCGATTACGTGTTCGCGCCGAGTGGTTTCGCCCCGTTTATCTACAGGTAAGATATGGGTAGTATACAATATGGCTTCCCCCCGATTACCTGTAATTATATAACTAAGTACCTAGTAATTAATTAACCCCAAGCGTTAATGTCGTGTGTCGGATAATTATCCCACATTGTATTAATACTTATAGTGAAGCCATTTTTAGCCAAATTATGACTATATTTTAACAAACTTCATCGTCGAATTTGGAATAATTAAGACTGGATGTTAAAATAAATATTTACTTCACAAATCTCGTTCACTTTTCAATGAAGGTTGTAATTGTATTTCATTTGATTTACAATATTAAATTATGTAGAACAAGGAGTAGAACAAGGATTCTTCTGCATGACGATTTATAAGACATCCTATTTCAATGCAATTGCCTTTTCTTTATAATATCTTAATATAGATATTAATCAAATGACTATCCGATAAGCGGTATCTTCAGTTATACAGTAGAAACCAATTGGGGCGAATCCACTCGGCGCGAACAAGTGATCGGCGCGAAACCACTCGGCGCGAACACGTAATCGGAGCGAAACCACCCGCATTCTATGAAATAAAACACCTAAAATTATTATTAAAAAGGGGAGAAAGAAAGTCTTAGAAAGAAAAACACGTTCATGCATTGCATGGTCTTCACACAGCAGATATATATATACGATTGTCTCCCGGCTTTAATTCTACAAACCCTCTTATCAAAGACTATAAATAAATCAAATACATTATTCTGAAAAAAATATTTTTTTGAATCAACTTTTGGTCAAATGTTAACCAAATAGTAATATATCATGTATATCAAATAATGTAATAAGAATTAACTTAAAGAGACAACACCTCGAGCGTTTGATTTTCTCGGCAGGCGAGGCGTGCTACATGCCGTATGCAAACTTTAAAACTAATAAAAACTCCAATTTGTGCTTCTTAAATTATAAATTGTGTAGCCAACTGAGAAATTATACAAGTATAAACATAAAAACACAAGTAAACAAGTTTTATTTCATTTCCTTAACAAAATATTTAGAAGCCCCGAAACGTGTTAGCCCAAGTCCCGAAACGTGTTAACCCAAGTCCCGAAACGTGTTGTCAGGTCCCGAAACGTCGGGGTCCCGAAACATCGCGGTCCCGAAACATCCAGAATTCATAGTGGGGTATTTTTTTGTGAAGCGATTATTTTGGGGTTTTGACGATTTGTTCCTATTGCAAACGTTGAATTAGTGTACTAAATATAAATTGAGAAAAAAATGTCAAATAAGTCCCGGGGTTGAATGTCGGGGGGGGGGGGATCCTGTCCACAAGTACCTGTGATTTTGTAGTGTAAAAAAGAGGTCTACCAAGAAGACATATTTACATTTTCTATAGACGAAACTGTGAATTTTACGTTATAACTTTGATAATTTTAAGGGGGGGGCGCGTTTTTTGATTCAGTAGTACATGAAAATAAGTAACTTTTTGAATGAATTTGCTGAGTATATTTCATAAATTATTCAGTTAAATCGTTTTACTTTTCAATGTACGTTCTAATTCTGTCATATATAGTGTAATGCTGCCAGATAGATATATCTTTTTTGGCATTTAATACTACGTTTCCCTTATATCACTTTACTATAGCACAAAGTAGGGAGGGGGCAAACAGCCTTTCAATGAACATTTTCATTAAAAGTAATGTTGAGTAAAAAAAGACCCCCCCCCCCCCCCTGTTGAAGTATTGTAGTTTCATTATCCCTGATAAGATAAGGGACATTGGTGCCTGGACATTTAAACCTGAATTTTTTCGTGCCGACTGCCAGTCCAGTGTGCCCACTTTCTTTGTAGGTTCCATCTTCCCAAGTCAAGAGTTTCTGATCCGCTCCGCTCAGAAACTCTTGACTTGGGAAGATGTGTAGGTTCTTACTCGACAAAAGCTTGAGTCGAATCATTCTGCGCAGGATCTATCTAAGTAAAAAACAGTACGAAACAAAAATGAACGTCCTACCTTTAAACAGGTAAGACGTGTAGGTGTTGCATTTTGATCTTAAATTGTACAAATAGGAAGCTACCGAGCGACAGGTTTGCTATTTTAATTAATATATATAATCTGCATTTTTAAATTGTATTGTCACACTATATTAGCGTATAAATTTATCTACATGATGAAGATTATCAAACGGCGTGCTTCTTAATGTAAACAAACATGGCGGACTTTATTTTCTTTTATCAAACTTTTATACCCCCGTTTTGCAAAGTGAGTGTATAAAGTGATTGGGGGGTCTGTCTGTATATTTGCACACTTAAGGGACATCCTTTCTATATAATTTCCCCATTACCATAGAGTAAAATCAGTCCATGCAAAAGTGTTTTGACCATAGGCGCTTGGTTACAGGATGGTGTGTTTTGTGTATTATGTGTTTTTCTATGTGTGCCTGAATACACTCAATAAAATAAAAAATAAAAATTCGCCGAAATTAGCTATTGACGAAAATTAAGTGTGAACCGAGGTACCCCCTATTTTCAAGATGGTGAGTGACGCTCCTTTACTCTTTTCATATACAGTAAATATGACATTTTTTAAAACGTGCTCATTTTGGCTAATTTTTAGTTTTATTTTATTGAGGGTATTCAGGCACACATAGAAACACACATAATACACAAAATACACCATCCTGTAACCAAGCGCCTATGCCTTTGGTTTTGACCACACTTGAGTCCCGAATAATCATTCATAGCTGCAGATTGAGAACTGTAGTTCTCCGAGAAAAAAAAATGTATGTATTGACAGACAGGAGAGCTACAGTGTCACCCATTTATAAACCATATATTTAATGTGCAATATTAAGTACTCCTCTATCAATTTCTCTTGTAGCTGTAGTTTATACATCTGTACAAAGCATGTTTGACCGAATTATCTTGCGAACCAAAATGTCAGTATAAATAGGCAAAATTTTCAATGATCTCAGACAATTATAATGCCAGGGGGGCTATTCGAAACAATTGTAAGAAATGTTTTGTTGTGGAAACAGTGAAAGAATATGTTAAGAGCACATGGTTGGTATTATTTTGAGGTGACAGTCTTAAAAACATGGAGATATAAAACTACCGTAAAATCTCGTGCATTGTGCGCAATGTTGTAAAAGACGCACCCCCAAATTTCGGGGTAAAAATCCTGAAAAAAACGCAGGTCCTATGTAAAGTGCGCATCCAAAAAACGCATAAATTGGATGTGACTTTAATTTTTCATGTTCAGTAACTTAAAGAAAAAATTAATATTCTACGAATCTAAAACGAAAGTAGCACGTCAGCTTTTTTTACTTTCGGTATACGTTTTTAAAATGTGCATGTGTGAACATTTAAATTTAATCTATTTTATAAGTATTTAACAGTGATATCTGAACATTTTCTTTTTTAATTAATTCTAAGCGTGTCATAAAGTTATGCTAACAGGTATAGTGCATACCAAGCGCGTGTCCGTAATTACGTCAACAAAACTCAACCCCAAGCGATATTAGTGTCAAAGATTTGGCTTTGGGTAATTAAACAAATCTTGGTATCCATCGATAATTATTTTTTAAATTATTGAACATTGTTTGATAATTATATTACCTACCATTGGATGAGGGGCGGAGCTTGAAAAATTAGTATTATTTTCCTTGCTCTAAATTTTACATAACAAGGGACGATTCGTTGGTGTAGTTATCAGTTATCTACAGAGAGAAGATGGGTAAAGAAAGACAAAGCTACACAGCCTTGGAAAAGCTAAAGATCATCAAGTATGCCGAAGCTCACGGCCGAAGCATGTGTACAGGTGATAATTGTTGAATAAACAATGGCCATGGCATACGTCTAAGTTAAATATAGCAATGACGCGAAAATACAATGTGTAACAAATTGCACCTATAACTGCATATATCTGAAATTAAAAATAAATAAAATACAAAACAAGATAGTTCAAAATATATCATAAAGATTATAACGTTAAGTGTTAAAACGTTTATAGGTATTATTTATGTTTTAAGCGACATGCAATTCGTGTGTACAATTGTAGATGATATAAGCGACAGCAGTTCAAAATGGCGGAGTACACAATGGAAATAAAAGAAAAACAAAGATCGTTTTTCATTATGATTTATTATTATGAAACAAATATCTTTGTTCCAACAGATAGGGTAGATGTATATGACTACAACAGGTAGGACTGACGTATATGAATATCTGAAATTAGAGAAATAGTAGTAAACTTCGACGTAACGTGTTACAAAGTTTAATCAATTGAAGAAAATGGTCGTTGGCACTGAGAAAACGACCTGAGAAAAAGGGGGTTGAATTTTGTTCTTATGTATTGAGCGCATCCCTACTTTTGAACGATTTTCTGAGGAAAAAAAGTGCGCACAATTCACGAGATTTTACGGTAGAAACTGCGCATTTTTTTTAAGTGCGATTAATATATAGTTTTTTAAATGGGTGGCTCTGTAGCTCTTCAGTCTGTCAGTTACTCAAATTGAATATATATTTTTTTCTGAGAGCTACATTTCTGCAACTAGATTAATTCATCCAAATCCAAATTACCCTAATCATGAAAAAGATAGATTTAAAAATTCCTTACTCCTCTATGAATTAAATACTCTCATAGTTGACATCTGCATGAAGTGTGTTAGACCGAATTATCTTGCAAACCAAAATGACAGTATCAGTAGAAAAAAAGATCTCAATTTCAGGGCCAGGATCAGGACTATTGAGGTGTCCAATCCATAATAGCATCAGGTTCAATGAACCTGAATGCATAACAAATATATTGGCTGAATACTCAGTACATGTATATAAGTAGTCATAATTTTCATGTTTTAGTATTCAATATGTGAGAGTGGATTGTGTCCTATTTTTTTTTACTTAGACCCATCCTTGAAGAGTTACCCCCCTTTGCTTTTAATCAATAAAAATTTTAAATAAAATTTCTGGTGAAAAAAATATTTAATCTTTTTTCTATTCTTTGTAATTTTATGCATTTTTCTGCCAAAGCATTTTTTTGACATTCATATTATTTTGATTTTTAGATTTTAAAATTTACTTGTTCCCATAGACCTCAAAGTATTCTTAATTTATTACAGTTGGGGTAATGATAATTATTTAATACAGGATGGATATTTAAGGTTAGAAAATTATATCCTTTTATGGATCGGATACCTTAATTAACACAGTATTGTTAAGGCTTGTAAAAGGGGGCAGGATTTAATTTATACAAGATTCAGTAGGCATCACTCTTTTTAAACTGTACAATATTTATTTCTTTTCTAGTATTTCAGAACTTTTGTAACTGAATGGTTTATACCTTAACGATTATTTGTTTTACTTACTAGATGTGATGATATTCTACAGATGTATCATTTATAAAGCCTGGGATGGAAGAAGAGGTAAATTTATTTAAATTATCAAAAAAAAATTAAGCATTCCTCTCCTTACTGACCTAAGTCCTATTTTATCAAGGACAACAACTCCTGCATATTTGATTACACTTTTGTGAGTGGCAGCTCTGGAAATTCTTAAGATTCACAGTACACCTCCGACTCAAGGTTTTGTCCAAAAATAAAAAAAAAAAATACCTTGTTTTTCAGACTTGGCATATGATTATCTTTTTTCCCCCAGAGAATTTTTCATGTTTTAGTATATTATTCCAAACACACT
>NW_026925414.1:0-26619 GCF_032062105.1 Saccostrea cuccullata | reverse complement strand
AACATTTTATGCTTCGATGTTTCGGATGTCTGAATGGTGTTAAGGTCTCACACAAGGAAATAATTTCACTTTTTAATACATGTACCTTAAAAAATCTGTTCCTATACAAATCGATACAAAAAAGTCTTAACATTTCTTATGTTTTGCTGAGCGGGCATAAAAAATCGATGTTGGACCGCTGAGTGAGATGTCGGACCAGTCGATGAGATGTTGGAACGCTTACGTCACAGAATTCGTGGAGCTTAATCTCATTTTTTTTCACGCGGTGGTGTTCATCAGTGAGAGACCCGAGGTTATATCATGGAAGACAGTACAAAAGACATGTATATCAAAAATTAAATAAAATTAAAGGTATAACAAAACATTTATTGACTGAGTTCTCAGGCAAAATGCGTTTGAAGGGCCGATATTAGCTCTTAATTATTTTATATTAGTTTTTTGTATTTTTTCAAAGAAAAAAATACAAAATAATTCATATAAAATGTTCAAGAGCTAATGTGGGCCTTTCAAATGCTGAAATCATTGTTTAGAAAGGTTGACTCAGAGATCTATAAAATAAAAAGTTGGTGTGGCATTCCTCCTTAATTCGATGGCACAATTCTGCTAAAGATATGATATTTCTAGTACATGAGTCCAAAATTTAAATAGTTGACCTACAAAAATTGCTGAAAATGAAAAAAGAAAAATAAATTGTCTCTATGTATATAGAAATTCATTTGACCAAGTTCATTTTGATTGGCTATTTCCTTGCGTAAGACCTTAAACTCAACATTGCTTTAATCCTTTGGACCAGCATTTCGAAAATGCTTAAGCGTAATATGACGCTTTTGTATAAGAATCATTTAGAGAAGGTCTGATTGAACTTAATAGGAATCGCAGAGGAAGGGAAGCTTTACATACGAAAAACATTTCACGTAGAAAACCTTCCGTATTCTTCAAATGTGATGTATCATGATAGATATTAGTCCTTCGTGTATGCATTGTGATCCTCATATGCACATAAGAATAATTATTTTTAAAATTTGCTTCAGAACGAATGCAGCTTTGTCAGTTTAAGAGACGTAGAAAGAGCCCTTTCTGTAATGATGTGGTTCCGCAGACACAAAATTATGGATGAATTAGAAAAGCTTTCTGAAGTGGATGAGATTGTAAGATGATGAAGAATTATTTAATTTAAATTTTCAGTTTTAAGTATCTGTTTCTTTTCCGTTTCTTATAATTGCTATAGTATATTGCTTGATCTTAGATTTTTGATCATGAAAACATCCTCATGAAAGGAAATCACGTCTACAAGGGTTCTCCTTATCTTCCTTCGAATTCATAATACTGTAACATTTCCAGATAATTTTTTAGTATAATAATTCGGTACTTTCCCAAAAACAGCATATTTTTGATATTGTTCATTTTTTTTCAAAAGTATTAAACTGTCTTTTTTAAACAGAAACTGAGTAGAGACACAAGGGCTCTGGTGTTGTCATCAGGGGTATGTTACCACGCGGCACTGAAAGACAAGGCGAAATACAGGGAACACATTGTCAATTTTTTTAAGGAACCGTTGCATATTCCTGGTTTGGCCCAACAATTTCTTAACGAAATATCCAGGTACTTAATAACTTTGTAAACACGAGGTAAGTAGTTAAGCATTGTTGTTTAATTTTTCTTACATTTTTTATTGACTTGAAAATTTTATCTAAAATATTTTCAAAACATCCAAAATATATGGTTGTCTAATGTTCATTATTTGTTTTTAGATGTCAAGATCTCATCTTGAAAAACGTTCGGCTAAACAGAAAGATTGCAAAAAATACAGCTCTGAAGGAAAATGTATTCATGATGGTGATATGTATCGAACTGAAGATACCGCTTTTTCTTGTCGGTAAACCTGGCAGTTCGAAGTCTTTGTCAAAAATGGTTGTTGATGAAGCAATGCAAGGAGATTTTTCCTATGGGGAGCTATTTCGCGGCCTGGTTGGGTGGGTCAACTGAGTGCACTTTTGGCCCTGGGGGATAGGTGGGTCAAGGGAGTGCAGGTTGGGGGTCTGGGGGATAGGTGGGTCAAGGGAGTGCAGATTGGGGGTGTGTGGGGATAGGGGGGTCAACTCAGTACAGCCCCCCTAACCCTAGGGGCTAGGGGGTTTCAATTCAGTACATAGCCCTAATGTCCATACTGGCGTTACACTGTATATAGTTTTTTTTACTATACGCTGCTACTACGATTCACAACGCTGCTACTACGATTTGGCAGCGAGTCAAGAATGTGATTATGACGTCACGATTTCATTCACAGTCTAAAGCCAGCCAGTCAGTTCAAACTGGATTTTCTGAAAACAATAACAACACACAATATACAGACAATAACAGATTTTATTCAGAATCAAAATACATACACAGAAATTTACTTTTTCTTCTTCTGTACCTTTTCAGGGATCTGTAATCAATCAATCACTCTGTTACACCCCAAATTTCACAATAAATTCTGAAGACAGTCTTAAAGGCTATACGACTATAGAGGTAGTAGGCGTAAGTGGCTGGAAGTTTTCTCTTTTCCAGGTCCAGGAACAAATCTTGAAGACAGTCTTCTAAATCTCTGTACCAGATACTTATATCCAGAATACCATGATCACCCTCGATTGACCATTTGTATTCAGGGTGACCATTCATCCATCCGCATCACTAATCCCTGTCAACAGCAAACTAAGTTTCTTCTCCTAGGACAATCTGCAGCATGAAATTTTTTTCTTGTTTCAAACCACACTCTTTGCCTAAATTCTCTTTCATTAAGCGATTCTGTGGAATGGATTTTAAAATTCATGAAATCCTGTGTTCTTCTGTGGTTTTCATCCAGTGTCCTTTGTATTTTCTCTCAATATACCATATTTTTTCTTCCATATTTTTTGTCTCCATTTTACCTGTTTCTAGTTCCAAGTGCTAACGAAGAACGATCGTCAATGTCCACCCCCGGTTTATATAGCATGGGTTTGTTTAGGGTCGTGTGCAAAAATATGTTAGACTTGCGTTTTGATCGTACTGTGTACGTCTTTGTACACTCTAGCTTACCTATGCATTGTGACGTCATCCACTATATAAATACGGCTTTTCTCCGACCTTCGGCTCATTCTACTGTCAGTGCCAGCTCCTATTGGGGTCATGGATTCTACTAGAGAAAAACAGTTACATGCTCAACGATTATTAAAATGGAAAAGAAGGGAGCGAGAATTAGATCGAATTCTTTATGAGAAAAGAGAACAAGAATTAAAGCTCCGGGAAAAAAATGCCAAAATATTACAGAGAAGAGCTCTACAAGAACAACAACGACAACGACAACTACGGGAGAGAGAATTAGACAGAATTATAACTCCACAGAGAACCAGTGAATTAGAGCTCAGGAAAAGAAATGCGGAAATATTACAGAGAAGAGCTCAATTAGAACAACAACTACGGGAGAGAGAATTAGATCAAATTCTTCATGAAAATAAAGATCGAGAATTAGAGCTTAGGAAAAGAAATGCCAGACTATTACAGAGAAGAGCTCAACTAGAAAAACAACGACAACAGCAACAAAGGACTAGGGCGCATGAGGGACCAAAATCACCTATTCATTCACCACCCAAACCCAAGGCCATTTCCAAGTATTATCAGAAGAGACTGAATAGAGAAATGCACTCTTAAAAAATTTAAAGCGCAGGAAAATAAATATACCGTCAATTTCAAAGAATTTCCAGAAGAGGAAAACAGAGGATTCGTTCGGCGATTATTCAGAGATATGTTACAATCCGTCAAATCTAAAATGCAGTGTAATCCTAACGATTACCTCCGCCTGAATCTACGCCACGATTCTTTGGATTCAGATATTCGGTACGAGTTTACGCAATGTAAACATTTAAACGAGGACCTCATTTTAGATAAGATAGAAGTCGTTCAACAATCCAAAAAGGAGTTCAAACTGTGCGACAGCTCCCTGGAATTCGACCTGTTTCACGTCAAGTATCCTGAGGGGAGTGGTGGAGACAGAACCAAACATTTACAAGTGAATAAGGAGACTTTTAAGAATAATAAAAGAGCCATCGTTCGGATCGTCAATCCCTGGGATAAATGTTGTTTGGCTAGAGCCATCGTCGTCACTAGATTACACAGTCAAAAACCGGAACATCCAGACCCGGAATGGGAAAAACAATGGCTAGCTATGCGAAAGGAGATTTTAAGTCCTTGGACCAGAAACGAGAAGCAATAGCCCTCATGGAACAGGCCGAGTGTGATATCAATCAGTCTTGTGGACCCGAAGAATGGGAGAAATTACAACAGGTGTTAGCCCCTCGGTATCGACTGAAAATATTTCAGTTCAAGACCACTTCGACTAAACTGTTTAGAGGCTATCTACAAAGGTTGGGGAGATGGAACTTGTTGGAACGTTTTGTTAGACGAGCAGCATTACGATGCCATCATATCCATGCCGGGAGTGACGGGGAACCAATATTACTGTGATCATTGCGACGTGGGGTACAGGACTGTCACAGACCATCGGTCCCAGTGCCCTCATCGCTGTAAATATTGTTTAGGATGCCCCCGATGTCCCGAAGACGGGAGCCGCATTCAATGTCAGGAATGCCATGGATTTTTTAAGAACAGGACCTGCTATGAAAATCATTTAAGACCCCATAGTAAGAAAACCACCACCAGTGTCTGCAATTTAATGGGACGATGCGAGAAGTGTCATTCCTGGATGCCTAAGAAATTAATTCCTCGTCACAAGTGCGGAGAACAGAAACAATGTAAGATCTGTAAGAAAATCGTCGATGCCGATCATCAGTGCTACGTACAGCAGAAGCCCGAGAACAAGAAGAAGGGGAAAGAGACCTTACAGTTTTACATCTATTTCGATTTCGAATGCACTCAGGAAACCTGCATTAACATCCCTAAACTGTGTGTGGCACACCGCGTCTGTCAACATTGCGGTCACTTACCCATAGACCAATTCTGTCCTCATTGTCAACACATGGGACTCCGTCAGCACCTATTTAAAGGACCAGACACCTTAAAGAAGTTCATGGACTGGTTATTACAACCGACTACAGGTACTAAGAATTCCACTTTAGTACACGACGAGGCCATCATCATCGCCCATAACTTCAAAGGATACGACGGACAATTCATTTTGAATCACCTGGTGCATTCCTCTTGCCTGAAACCTAACGTTATCATGAACGGCAGTAAGATCTTGTACATGGAAATATGCGGATTGAAATTCATCGACTCGTATAATTTCTTACCGTTTGCATTGGCCAAGATGCCCTCGGCTTTCGGATTCACCGAACTCAAGAAAGGCTATTTCCCCCACTTTTTTAATACGGAACAGAACCAGAATTACGTGGGACCTTATCCACCGGCAGCTTTCTACAATCCGGACGAAATGTCTATCAGTGGACGACAGGCTTTTTTCGAATGGTACGAACAACAGACTGGAAAAGTGTTTGATTTCCAGAAAGAGTTTGTAGAGTATTGTGTCTCGGACGTCGACATTTTACGACGATTCTGTGCAGAGTTTAGAACCACCCTCAAGAACCTGGTCAAAGTGGACCCTTTCCAGGAATCCATCACTTTTGCCAGTGCTGCTAATTTAACCTACCGTCGACAATTCATGCCTAAAGAGACCATTGCCATCATTCCGAACCTGGGGTATCAACCGGCACGACAATATTCGGCCAAAGCCTGTCGGTGGCTCACCTGGATGAGTCAACAGACCGGATGTCACATACGCCATGCCAGAAACGGGGGCGAAGTCAAGATCGGAAATTATACCGTCGACGGATACCAGGAAGCGACTCGTACCGTCTACGAATTTTACGGGTGCTATTGGCACGGATGCCCCACCTGCTATCCCAGTCTACAGACCGAAACTCATCCTCACCGGACCCAGTTTACTTACCAACAATTAGACGAGGAAACCCTCAAAAGGACTGCTGTCTTGGAGGACATGGGGTACAATGTTCGTAGCATCTGGGAGCACGATTTCGATCAGCAAGTGCAACGAGATGTGAGTTTACAGCATTTTGTACGAGACCTGGACATTCCCGATCCTTTGAACCCCCGAGACGCCCTGTACGGAGGCCGGACTAATGCCACTCGATTATATTGTGAGGAAGGGGACATGAGATACGTGGACGTCTGTTCCCTATACCCTTACGTGTTGAAACACAGACCTTTTCCTGTGGGGCATCCCGAGATCATCACAGATGAGTTCCGGGACGTGAGAAGTTATTTTGGTCTCATTCACTGTCGGGTCTTACCACCCAGAGGCCTCTATCACCCCATATTACCTTATCGGACGGGAGGCAAGTTATTATTTCCCTTATGTCGAACGTGTGCCGAACGACAGGACTCTACTTCTCAAGATCGATGTCCACACACCGACCAGGAACGCAGTCTCACGGGCACCTGGGTGAATACCGAATTACATAAAGCCCTAGACATGGGATATACCTTAGAGCGAATCTACGAAGTGTGGCATTTTAAAGAAAGCAGACAGGATTTATTCAGACACACTACATCGATACCTTCCTCAAGATCAAACAGGAACGCGGGTATGTTAAGGAAGCATATAAGTAATTTCTCGGGAAATTTGAATTTTTTGAAGAAAAATTAGTTTAATAAATTACCAAAACCACTGATAAACGTAAACTGTTATTTACTATTGCATACAGATAAAAGCGTGTCTAACGCAAAGACGTGCATCACCGCCACGGCATCATGTGACTTCTATTAATAGCAAAATTTTCCTTAATTAAAAGGCTTACAGAACAACAATACCCCGGAGTTTGATAATTTCTTTGAGTATGTAATATAGTTGAAAAATATCTATTTTGTCAAAAAAATGCTGCTACCCACTATCTTGTCCGTAAAATATTTATTCCACACATTCGCACGAAACTTTACCCTTTGTTTTGAATTTTATACATATGAATCGAGATTTTTCGTACAACCATGCTTAACTCGGGATTCTAGCAGCACTTTCCAAGTTTGTCAAAACGCAAACTTTCAATCTGTACAAATCGAATGTTTTGAAATATATAGCTTATTGTTGTTCTGTTGCATTTTTTAGTCAAGAATGACGGACGATAGGCCGACCGGGATACGTAATATAGCTGACTGTCTTCGAAAGAGAATATAATCGATGAAAATAATAATAATAATAATAATAATAATGATACTTTATTTTGAGAGGGTAACCCGATTAGTGTAATGCACTAGTCTTCCTCGGGGCCCTCTTAGCATGTTCACAATAATACATGTACAATAATAAAAACATTTTACAATAATAAATAAATAATACAATATGACGTAAAAATACTTTTTTAGGACATTTTAGTTGCGACACTTTATAATAAATGTTTCAACATTTTTACGAAATGTGTGTAAATTCTGTGAAAAACGTATATACAAAGGTAATTTGTTCGATAAATGAACACCAGAATAATGAAAAGAATTTTTAAATTGATTTGTTCGATATTTCGGAAGTTGAAGGTCATACTTTGTTTCAGATCGTAGAACATAATTATTAGAAGAAATAAATTCAAAAGAGTCTCTTAAATAAGTAGGTGCCATACCATGAAGTGTTTTGTACAGTAGTAAATATTTATGAAAATCGATCAACTCGTATATGGTCAGCCATCCAAGTTTTTCAAATAATGGTAGTGAAGGGGCATCGTAAGCCACATCTAATATAATCCGGGCTGCCCTTTTTTGCAATTTAAAAACTCTATCTATGCCAGCACCTGGCGCATTACCCCAAATAGTAAGACAATAATTCATAGAAGGCAGAATGTATGCATGATAGAATAGTTTTCTTGTGTGTAAGGGAAGAAATTTTTTAATTTTGCGTAAAGTATATAATTTATATGTCAAAAATTTACAAACTGAGTCAATATGGTGATTATAGCGCAATGAATGATCAATATGCACTCCCAGAAGTTTTTCAGATTCAACATTTTCAATTAATTTGTTTGAAGCATATAAATTTAGTTCAGGGGAATTTATTCTTGATTTTATAAATTAACATACCTGTTTAATTAATTGACCTCCATATGAATTTATCACAATATTTCCTATATTTCCTTTTAAACTCCATTTTACGTATCTTTGATCTTAGCCAAATTCTCTTTACACGACATGATCAATTTCCAAGTTACTTGATGTACACATATGACGTCATCGGTGGTAGATTTTAATCATAATGACTGTTACAGCATAACAAAATAAAAACATTTTATTTTTGTTAATGTTTACACGTTTCTAATCATTTTCTAGAGTTAAATTACATCGCTAAATACCAATATTACGTAAACCTGATTTCTAAAATTGACGTCATCTCGACTACTATGACGTCATAATGCAGCACTGATTTAGCCAAGGTAAAATATTTTGTATGCTTCCTTATCCCCCCTGCGAAGCCTCCGGATTTTCCCCCGACTGTGAGACCTCAGAACAAAAACAAGATTACATTCGACAAGTCTTAGACAAAGAAGGCATCATGATGGACATTCTCAGTATCGAGAAGAATCCAGTGAGAAGAACCATTGCTAAACTCTTTTTAAATTGTCTGTGGGGAAAATTTGCTCAACGGCTGTTATTACCCAAAACCAGATACTTGGACGAAGAAGAGGAATTACAGCAACTCTTACAAGATTCGACTCTCGACATCAAGGGCATGCAACTCTTGGACAATAAAGAGGACCCCAGAAAGGACAAGATGCTAGTGAATTATCAAGACAAACAGGAATTCGTCGAAGAATGTCCATTTGGAAACGTGGTCCTGGCTTGTTTTACCACCGCGCATGCCCGCTTACACCCCTACGAGACTTTACAACCTTTAGGAGATCGGGTCCTTTATTTCGATACGGACAGTATCATTTATCAACATCGGGAAGGAGGTTTTAATCCTACCTTGGGCAATAGTTTAGGAGAATGGACCGACGAATTAGACGGGGATCACATCATCAAATTCATGTCGGCAGGCCCTAAAAATTATGGTTATCGGACCGCCAAAGGAACCGAGGTCCATAAAGTCAAAGGAATCACTCTCAACCATCGAACCTCCCAGATCGTGTCCCTAGAGACTTTTGAAAAAATGCTCAAAGGAGAAATAGAGGAAGTTACAGTCCCTTATCCCCACAAAATCCAGAGGACCCGTGATCATGACGTCGTGACCAAACCTTTAGAGAAACAGTATAGAATTGTGTATGATAAGAGACAATTATTACCCTCTTATAACACTTTACCTTATGGTTATTGATATGTTCAATGTTGACATTGAATTAAAAAATTGATTGTTTTATGTGTTTTTTTTCTGCTTCATATTCTCTATAAAAAGGGGGGTAATACAAATCAAAAGTTCATTCATGACTGAGAAAGTGCCAGATCAACCCATGCGTTATCCTCAGTATGCTCGGCTCTCAAAGAGAGAAGCTACTTTTGAGCACGGATGGCCAGAACCTCTCTTAGGAAAAATACCAGACATAGCTCGAGCTGGGTTTTTCTGCAAAGGTTATGAGGACAAGACAGTCTGTTTTCATTGTGGAATGACTTTAATCAATTGGGATCCCGAGGACGATCCTTGTGTAGAACATGCTTACTGGAACCCCAATTGTCCTTACATCAATCTGTATAAAGGACGAGGGTGGGTGATGAATGTGTTCATTGCAGGTTTAGATCAGCATGGGTATAAACCTATACCTGAGATTAAACCTCTACTGAACCCAGAACCAGACGTCCAGGCTCGAGGAAAATGTCACATTTGTTTAGACGAAGAATTACAAATCGTTTTTCTACCTTGCGGACACGTGTGTTGCTGTGCTTTGTGTGCTCCTTCCTTTCAGTTTTGCCCCATCTGTCGAGCCGAGATTCAACAGTCCAAACGCATATTTCTGTGTTAACTATAAATAAGACCCTGAACCCAACTTATCTTTCATTGATCAACATGTATTCCGAGGAGACACCCCTCCCCTCTTTTCAATTGAAACACGAGTTTACCATGGTGGTTGCATGGCCCTCGAAATCGGGCAAAACAGAATTCGTCAAGACATTAGTGAACAATGTACACTGGATCACCGCCATGCCCGAAAAAAATCGTCTGGTGTTATCGGGAATGGCAACCCGCTTACACTTCTTTAAAAGATAAGGTATCTTTCATCCGAAATATTCCAGAAGACGACGAGAAATTAGTAGCCAATTTGAGTGTGCCCCATTTACTCATTTTTGACGACATGATGGGAGGAAAAGCCATCGAATCCATTGTGGATTGGTTTACCCGCAAAGCGCATCATCGGAATACCAGTGTGATTTACATCACTCAGAATTTATTTGATCGAGCCGCCTCTCATCGCACCATTAGTTTGAATGCTCATTATTTAGTCTTATTCAAAAATCCCAGAGACAAATCTCAGATCAGTGTGTTGAGTCGTCAGCTAGCCTTGCCTCATTTGATGTCTGCTTATCAAGAAGCCACCCAGGTGCCTCACGGATATCTTCTCGTTGACCTGAGTCCCCAGACCCCAGACGAATACCGATTGAGAAGTCGAATGTTTGAAATGTTGACTGTACACATGCCTCAAGAGTATAAATAAAAGTGTTTCACACTCTTCTGGGTCATTGTTCATTTCCATCTCATCATGGCTCCATCGGCCAAGAGTAAATTAGTGAGAACCTTACGACGTTTACAGCGGGAACGAGATCCCGCCAAGCGAGCCCATTTAATCGAATTAGGGCGTAAAGCCTTATTGAATTGGTTTGCTATGGGAGCTCGCAATTTAATGAAAGGGGTCTTACCTATCAATAAACAGACCCAAAAGTTTATCGATCATCATCGTCAAGATTTAAAGATCATTGCCGATCAATCGGCCAGTGATCAAGACAGATAAACGGCTATTTTAAAACGCGGAGAGCTGGATTTCTAGGCGGAGTCATCATTCGTCATTTATTCAAATGGAATAGTCCTAAAAAACGACGGGTTCGTCGTTTGAAGAGTGTAGTGGTAAGAGTCGATAATAAGAAACAAAGAGTGTTTCCGGATTGGATGGTCCGTGTCGGAGGAGCAGCTCAAAAGAGCAGAAAAAAGAAGAAGAGAATAGCCCCTCCCAAGAAGAGAAAAGCCCCTCCTAAGAAGAAAAAACCCCACCCAAGAAAAAAGCCCCTCCCAAGAAAACAGCGGCGAAAAGGCGAAAATCTGCTCCTCAAACTCTAGCTCAACGTAAAGCCATGCCCGAAAGTCTAAAAAACGAAATCAATCAGTATTATAAGGAACAAAGACAAAAGACCATAGGAAAGTTACTCAAGAAACAAGCAGAACTGAGAATGGATCGTGCTATGGGACCCATAGGCAGTCAAAGAGCCAGCGATTTAGAAGTGTTTCCTCGAGTGAATGTGGGCATTCCCTCCTCCTCCCCTGGAATTAAAGTCCCCGTTCATTCCCCTAAAATCACACGTTTTCAACCCTTGACGGCCTCCACCCCTAAACTTCCTAAAGGTCTGAGATATAAATGCCGATATTGCAGAAAAATTTATGTCAGGGAGAAAGCTAGAGATAAACACGAGAGCGACAAACACGGAGGGTATGCCCCTCCTTAAGAGAGACACTATAAAAGGGAGTGACATGGGAGACTTCTCTTCATTGTTTTCAAAGATGGCCAAGAAGAAAAAGGGATGTTGTACGCGATTAAGAGCGCATGCCCCTCTTTTAAGAGTGTTATCAGACCCTCACTATTCCTCGTCCTTAAAAACGGGGATTTTAAAACATTGTTCTGGAGATTGTATTCTGAAAATTTGTGAGATCGTCTACAACCTATTAAAAGGGGTGTTACCTCTCAATTCGGCTCAGAAACGAAAACTAGCTCCTAAGAAACACATCTTAAGGAGACTGGTCCGACCCCAATCTGTCCAGAAAAGACGAGCTTTATTAGTACAACAAAAAGGAGGAAATCTTTTACCCCTTTTAATCTCAGCAGCCCCTTTACTGTTGGATACCGGACATTCTATCTATAAAGCCATTAAAAAGAAGAGGAACAAGAAGATACAAAAATGAGTCGTAAAATGGTGTTAGTACCTGAAATTCTGTTGAATGAACTCAAAGGAAAATTCCCTAAACCTCCGGAATTTCAATCTACTCTGAGTATAGGTCAAGAATTGGATCAGATTACCAGACGTGAAGATTTAACTCCAGAAGAAAAAGTGGCTTTATACGGTCAAGAACTTCATCGGTATAGGAATTATTTACAACAAGCGAGAGAGCCAGGGACTACCAAAAAAACCTCAGTCCCTGCACCCGTAGCCCCAGCAGCAGCAGCAGCTCCAGAGCCCGAGATCGATCAACAAATCATTCAAAGCGTGAATAAACCCATGCAAAGAAAAGCTGAATTATTATTAAATCATTTAAAGAAAAGCAAAGTATTGACTTGGAATAAAGACGGAGAAATCAGTTATCGAGGTCAAAAAGTACCCAATTCTAACATTGTGGATTTAATGGCTGAAAACATGAGAACCATACCCTAGAAAAATCATCCGGTTCCTAAAGGATTAGATGAATTTGCTCAAGCTTTAAAAGAGACCCATGCTCCGATGGACTACGTGAAAAATCAAAACCTTATAAAAGCCATGCAGAAACCACCAAAAATCAGTACACCTAAAGGGGCTTTGAGTGACGAGGACGAAGAGAGCGGATTTCAGGATGCTTCATCTTCTTTTTTGACCCCTATTAGTCGACCTGTAGAGGCAAGATCAAGGGTGCTAAAAAAATTCTCACCTAAATATAGTCCCTATCGAGCCAGTAAGCAATTAAAAGCCCAAGAAGAAGCCAATAAGAAGAAATTACAACAAATCAACGAAGATTGGCTTCCTTTGCCTAAGACATGAAGAAGAAGAAGAAGAAGAAGAAGGAAGTGGGGGACATTTTAACAGAGATTTATTACGATCCCAAGAGAGGGTATGGAGGAATACAGACTTTGTATCGTCAGGTCAAAAGTCTGGGACATAAGATTTCCTTGAACACCATACGAGAATGGTTAAAAGAGCAAGATACCTATACCTTACATAAACCCATTCACAGAAAATTCCGGAGACAACAGACCAGAGTGATGGATATAGACGAACAATGGCAATTAGATTTAGCCGATGTGTCCAGTTTAAAGAAACACAATGACGGCTATACGTTTTTATTGTGTGCCATTGACGTCTTATCTAAATATGCATGGGTGGTGCCTTTAAAACAGAAAACGGGAAAAGAAATGATTCGAGGATTACAAGAGATTTTCCGACAAGACGGTCAACGTCCCATCCGCATTCAATCGGATCAAGGCAAAGAATTTACCAATCGAGAATTCCTACAGGCTTTTAAATCCATTCATTTCTTTACCACTCGCAATACGGACACCAAAGCTAGTATTGTGGAACGATTTCAGAGAACCCTCAAAGCACGCATGTGGCGGTATTTCACTCGGAATAAAACCAGACGGTATTTAGAGGTCTTACCGGATTTAGTGTATGCTTACAATCATACCTATCATCGCAGTATCCAAAGAGCCCCAGCTCAAGTGAAGCCCTCGAATGTGTTAAAAGTCTGGAAAACTTTATATGGGGAATCACAGACCTCTCCTAAACCCCCCAAGTTTAAAACAGGAGATAAGGTCCGCATCAGTAAAGCCAAACGCACTTTTGAAAAAGGATATTTACCGAACTGGACCACGGAAATATTTACCATTGCTCAACAAATCCCAGGTCGGTATCCTTACGTGTATCGAGTACAAGATTACAACCAAGAGGAATTAGAAGGGACTTTTTACGAGAAAGAATTACAACAGATCATTAAAAAAGACGACGTGTACGAAGTGGAGGAAATCTTGGGGTATAAAAAGCGACGAGTCGGGAAGAAAATCATTCAAGAAGTCAAAGTCCGGTGGAAAGGATATCCCCCTAGTTTCGATTCATGGATTCCTCAAACGGATCTCATCCAGTAACTCCTCATTGGAAATTTTGTGGAGAGAATATTTCTCGAGAAGAAATTGTGTATTTTGCACAATTATTCATTTGTATTTCCCTCATCATCCCGATTGTGGTCATGTTAGCTTTACACGATCTTAATCGAGAATATTGGATGGTATGTGTGAGTTCTTCGGTCGGTTACATCATGCCTAGTCCTACTATGATGCATCAAACCCCTACGGTCAAGAAGACGAATTCACCAAGTTAGGATATATTAGGAGACACCCAAACCCCAAGGGGATCATTTCTGATCTGAGTGAGGGACAGAGCACATCATGGATTTTTTAAGCTTAGAGTATCGTTGGAAAATAGTGGAACGTGAAGGGACCACTCACAAAGGAGAATGGATGAGAAATAAAGAGACATGTATTCAAGATTTCTTTGATCAAAATCCAGGACAAACAGGTCTCAATGAAATCTACCTGTATAAGAGATTCAAGTTACCGGACCGCAAAAGAAGCAAACACATGGTCTTAATAGGACCCAGATCACCTAAATATGGAGAATTCAAATGGAAAGTCAAATACGTCTTGGCTCACCGAAGACAGGGACCCGAGAAGACTTGGATTCATGGGAAATGGATGGAAAAAGCCAGAGATTGTATAGAAGACTATTTGAAAGAAGTGATCCTAAAAGGATACGATATCACGGACTGTGCTTGTGAAAGAGACTATTTGTACATGAGGAAATCGTTCCCCATACAAAAAGAACTGAACAGAAGTTTTGAATGTTTGTTATTATGATGTTCTTGTTATTGTTGTTATGAATAAAATAAAAGAAACCAAAATTCTAGTGTTGTTCTTTATTTTTCCCTATAACTGAGATAGAAAAAAAACAAACAAGACTTGCTTCTTTTTGTTTACACTTTTATTGTTCAAAAGGATATTTATTTCCATCATATCGACATAAAGGACATCCCCTTGTAGGAAGTTTGAAAAAGGTTCTTTACACACTTTTCACAGCAGGGGTATTTCATACACTGTCCACATTTCCATTTTCCTTGAGTGTTAAATTCCCAGCAGGAAAGACATTTCTCAATTTTTCTATTTCTTTTCATGAATTTGGCCCGAGGGGGTGTGATTTTCTCCACTGGATATTTCCACAGGAAATATTTCAGGCACCAATCACAGGCACAATCTTCTAAAGACGGGGGGTCATCTATCACCCAGTGTGGTATAGGTTCTCCACATTCACTGCATCCCCAAAACCAACTAACAATTTTTCCCGCATGATTGTAGGCGGCGTATTTCCAAACGTTTTTCGTCTCCTTATGGCAGTGATGGCATATTTTCTTTTCTTCCTCATACTAATACATAATTTTCCACGCAAAAGACATGATTGCTAAATAATGACCGCAGTGAAGTCAAAGCGGCGCTCTATATACCCTAGGTTTGTGATGATGACGTGACAATCACTGACTTGAATCGCTGCCAAGTATTACCTGTGTAGTCAGCATAAAAAACGTAGGTCTATCGTATTTTTGCACACGGCCCTTACAGTAAAGGTATATAAAGCGGAGCTGGGAGCACCCTGCGCTCATTATACCCATCATGATTTTTGTGTGGAGATGGTTGTATTTGTACGAGGTAGAAAAATATGTTTGTCATTACTGTGATCAGAAGATGATCCATCCGAGAGAATTCACAGTGTATAACCCCTGTCCCGGATGGCGTTGGAAAGTCTATAGGATTTGCGAGCATTGTGAAATGCCATTTCCACATTGGTTTGACGATGATGAGCCTTCCATGGAGACTTGTGGTTGTAGCTGATGCATTAAATATTTCATCTGGAAGAAAGGAATTGAGAATATACCGCCTCCCCGATGGGTGAAAATGACCAGGAACAGACCGTTGAAAGAATGTATGACCTGCTGCCAGGAAAAGACTCAAGGAAAATGGAAATGCGGACAATGCAGGCAATACCCTTGTTGTGAAAACTGTATAGAGAAGTTCACAGTGACCTGCTACAGAAATTGTCCCTTATGTCGATACATGGGACATTAAAATCATTTTGTATTTTTACTTGAATAAAATCTTGTTTTTAAAATTCTTTGTTTTGTTGTTTTTTTAAAATAACTTAAAAAAAATAAAAAAAAATAGAGGAGTGGGGTTTTATCAAGAGGTATATAACAAAAAACTCTCTCATTCTGAAAAAGGACACTGAGCAAGTCAGACGTGTTTTCCCAAAGATGCAGTATCGTTGGTATTGTGAGAGTCCCGTCAGTCAGTTTATGTATATGCAAGGAGGGTGGATGAAAACTAAAATAGGAGCCATCATGGATTTCTTTGAACATCATCCAGGCTATTCCCTGGACAATGTGTGGTTGGAAAAAAGAGTGAATATTCCCTATCCTCTAACAGGATCTAGAGTGAGGATGAAAATCAACCAATATTATCAGCAATACAAATGGGTCACTTGTACTCATCTGAATCGTCTCACACCCATCAACACCATTCAGAATGAAAGTTCATGGTACTCGGACATTGGAGATTGTCTGAAATATTATTTCAAGATGGAGAAAAAAGGACTGACATTTCCACCTCATTATTGTCCTACAGAGTACGTGTATTGTCGCATCCCTTTTTCCCAGATTAAAGACTCGATGGAAAAGAAAGGACTTTTGTTGACTCGAGTGATTGAGGACCGATCAGAAGACGAAGAAGAAGAAATAGAAGTGTAAATCATTGAATAAAAAATGTTTATTTTTAAAAAAGTATTGTTATAAATACAAAAGTCCTAAGGTCAAGGGTCTCAGTCTTAGATTGAACATGGCCGAGAGCAGTGGGTTTTACATGACTTTACCCAGTGATGGGTCTATGACCTCTTTTCCTAGCAATACGACGGCTCAATTTAAAACCTTATTACCTCAATCCCTAGATTTAACGGACGGTCAATGGGAAGTGGCTTTGACGGAAATGATCTATCCTTGTAGTATCGAAAATATCAGTGAAGAAGAAGTTTATCTGGAAAAAATTCCCCCTTTTTTTGAAAACATTTCCCCGGGGGAGAAACTGGATCTGGAGGACCCGGATAAGTATCATTGGGGAAGATTTCAACTCTTGAAAAGTGCTCCCATTACTTTTGCCGATACTCAATTGTTAGTGGGATGGAGACAAGCGTATTGGTTGAATGGAACTTATGATCCCACAGAGAAATTAAATTTGTATCGGCTCAAATTTAGACCGGGACCTTATGCCAACCCTACAGCTCTCCTAGCCGAAATCAATGAAGGTTTAGAACGGCGTCTGAAAACCATTTGGAAAAAATATCAGACCTGGACAGGCCCCAGGAGCAGGAGTCCAAGAAATGCGATCAAAGTGGCCGGAGATGGGATTGATGTGACTTTATCAGCCCCTTTAAGGAAAATTCTACAAGAAAGCAGAAGAAGATCCCCCTAAAACCGAGATGAGATTTAACTATCGGGAGAATTTCGATCGAGTGAATTATGTCACTCATTTACGTCAAATTCCCATCTTTATCAGGTTTCCTTTAAGTCTGGCTTATAAATTAGGCTACCACGGTCGCAAATTGGTGCCCGAAAATTGGACAGAAAATACCACCAAATGGATCAACATCAGTTACATGGCTCCGGACACGGCCGATTTATACCGGAATTTAAAATCCATGTATGTGTATTGCGATCTGATTCAACCCCAGACCGTAGGCTCCAATGCCTTGAAACTCTTAAGAGTGGTGCCTTGTCATTTTGAGGACAAAGAAAAACAATGTAAATGGGAACCCATTCGAGCAGAATATGTCCCTTTGAATAAAAAACATTTCGATACCATTGAGATTCACATCATGACTCCTTTAGGACAGCCCATGCCTTTTTTAAGTGGGAAATCTATCGTGAAACTTCATTTCAGAAAAGTATACTGAGATGAATGTACCGTTGTTGTGTTCCATCTTATTGGGCGTGATGGCTTGTCTGGTCTGCTGTCTGTATTGTATTCAGCCCTTAAAAGGGTATAAAAGGAAGTCCCCCGAGGAGAGAAAGGTCAGTTTCACACGAATCATGAACCATGCAGTATCATTCCGGATTACTGAGAGAGACAGGACACGGTTGGACTTATCATAAAGGATTATTACGTCAAAAAGGACACGGCGGAATAGCTGGTTCCCTCATCTCTGGATTAGTGGGAGCCCTTCCCTTGGATAATTTTTCATCGGGAACTCCTGCTACACAATTACTCAAATTGGGTAGGATTTTAAATCACATGAAACCTCAAAAAGGAGGCAATTTTTTAAAGTTCATCTCGGGAACGGTCCCTAACTTACCCCTAGGTTTAACTCTCAAAGACGCGGCCCAATTAGGCATGGGGCGACAAAAAGGTCGAGGATTTGTCAAAGATGTTCTCAAGCATGGAAAAAAACAAGCCATCATGGCCGGAGTGAAGATAGGCAGAGATGTAATGAGAAAAAGAAAAAACATCCGAAATGCTGTGTTAACCCACGGACTCACTGCTGCTAAATATACAGGCTTATTTGCTCTCAATCGAGGCAACTCCCTTTAGAAAGAAGAAGAAAGGGCAAACAGGGAAAGGACGAAGAAGAAGAAGAAAGAAGAGGAAGATTCCTGTTAGCCCGAGTAGGTCCTAAGAGAAAAAGAAAAAAACAAGGAGGAGGAAGGGCCAAGAAAAAAAGGAGCTTAGATGTATTTGACTGAGAGAGAGTATAAATAGGACAGTTCAGTGAACAGAAGGTTCATTTGTGAAAACTTAATCCTAGTAGACACATCATGTTACAGCCCGATTCCTGTGCGTGTGGGATGAACAATTTACAATTGTTCCAAGTCCATCCCACCAATATTGCTTTAGAAGAGTCGAAATGGGAAGAATATTACCCTATTTCCAGTACTTTAGATTCCGACACGGCTCCCATCGAATTTGAAATCAAAGGACAAGGAGACCAGTATCTGGATTTATCTCAAACTTATCTTCAAATGGTCTGTCAATTTACTCAAAATGATGGAAGTGCTCTGGCTGGAGATCCGGCTAAAATAGCTCCGGTGAATACTATCTTACATTCCATGTTTTCGGAAATCGATCTCAGTCTGAATGGCAAAATAGTGACTCAGGGGACGGATACTTATCCTTACAAAGCGTATCTGGAGAAATTACTCTCTTACAAACCCCGCACTTTAATGACTCAGATGAAAGCCTGTAGTCTATGGGAAAAAGATACGGCAGGACATATGGACGAAGTGGGATTAGACCCTCTGGGGGTCTCCGGCCAGGCTGCTAGTAGGAGTTTTGGTGTAGCTCATGATACTGTGGTCATTAGCAAACCCATCCTCACAGAGTACCCGGACGATTCTAAAAACGAAGGATTCAGAAAACGTCACCAAGCTATCGATGGGAGTAAGAAAATCACCTTGCTGGATCGTTTACATCTGGATTTGTTTCAACAAGATCGATTTCTGCCTAATGGAGTGGACGTCCGTTTGCGATTTAATCGAGCTAGACCTGCTTTCTACATGATGACCAATCAAGCCAATACGGGAAAAATCTAGATATTGAGTATGGTCTTGTGGGTGAGAAAAGTCAAACCTTCCCCTACTTTGATGAATCAGATCAATCAAAGTTTGAATACTCACAGAGCCAAATATCCCTTGAGAAGAGTGGAAGTGAAAACCTTTACCATTGCCACAGGAACTCAGTCTAAGATTACAGATCATCTGTTTCAAGGTCAGATGCCTAAACATCTCGTTTTAGGCTTTGTGGAGAATGCGGCCTTTAACGGAGATAAAACTAAAAATCCCTTTCATTTCCAAAACTTTGGGATCAAGAAATTAGATGTCAGTACTCGTTGTTTTAAACCTAATTTCAACGACGATTTTTATCTGAGATCTTATCTCAGTCTGTATCAAGCCCTTGGAAAATTAGGAGAAGACTGGGCTCCAGACATTACCCCAGAAGAGTATAAAAGCGGCTACACTCTATGGGGTTGGGATTTCACTAAAAATCAAGATGCGCAATCGGATAAATTCCATCTCATAGAAACAGGAAATCTGAGAGTAGAAGTGCAGTTTACCAACAACACGGCCAACACCATAAATTGTGTGGTGTATGCAGAATTCGATAACGTCATAGACATTAACAAACAGAGAGAAGTGGCTATTGATTACTAATGGATACGGGACAATTGAGAGAAGTCTTATCCAGAGAATTCAAGAGTTCTTTTGGGGGCGTGTATCCTGTAGATTTATTACCGGATCAATTAAGACCTGGAGAAAAAGCTGTCGTAGTGAATACGGATCCTCAAGATCGACCTGGAGAACATTGGGTGTGTCTGTATGTGAGCAATCCCGTGGTGGAATATTTCGATTCTTGTGGATTTCCTCCCTTACAAAAAGAAATTCAAGACTATATACAGCGTCATGCTCAGCAATGGATTTATAATCCGTATCACTATCAAGAGTGGAATACCGATGTGTATGGACAATATTGCGTGTATTATTTACATCAAAGAGACAAGAAAAGAAAGAAAGCCGACGAGTGGTTATTCCCCTTTGACCAGAGTATGGCTTTACAAAGGGACAGATACGTGGACGTTTGGTTGAAAAACACTTATCATAAATTACCTACGGGTCATGGACAAAAGTGTCAATGTTTTTATCAAAATGTATTGTAATGCATTATTGTTGTTGTTTGTTGTTGTTTGTTAATAAAGAATGAAAATCAAATCTGTTCTTGTCTGTCTTTGTTATTGTTATTGTTTTCAGAAAATCCAGTTTGAACTGGCTGGCTAGGCTTTAGACTGTGAATGAAATCGTGACGTCATAATCACATTCTTGAGTCGCTGCCAAGTATAACCTGTGTAGTCAGCATAAAAAACGTAGGTCTATCGTATTTTTTTGCACACGACCCTTATCTTCCAAGGGGGGTATAAAAACAACGTGTCAAAGACGATCCTCCTCAGGTGGGCATGTGGTTGAGTAAACAACAGTTTGGTAAGCGAATTCCAAGAATATTAGAAGAAGAAGAAGAGATGGAGATGGACATAGACAAATTTGCCTTATTAGAAAAGAGAATGACGGAACCTATGGGGGATCACAAAGCTCCTCAACAAAGAAGAATGGAGTTGAAAACACTGGATCCGGAACCTAGGAATGAATATTTACCCCTGCATGAGCCTGCACTACTGGCTTTTAAAACCCCTGTCCGTATGAAAATCCACTGTCTTTCTCTGTATCCTACAGCATTTTCACAGTAATCTACGGTATATCTACAGTATGCTACGGTATGCTAGCTCTGTATATACAGTAAATCTCTGTATGCCACTGTATGTATCCCCAGCATGCCACAGTTACATACAGTAGGCCCCGATACGCCTACAGTATGCCACTGTATGGCTACTGTTTCCTACAGACAGCTACGGTAAACCACAGTATATGCCCCAGTACGCCCCTGTATATGTTCATTGAAGCAAAAAGAAGAAGTTTACACACTCCCAGAGCACTGTACGGTTACCTAAGATGTGGGATTATCAATTAAGTACACAGAGTTACTTACCTAAGAAATTTTTTAACATTATTTAACACACATAGTAGTGTTTTTTTTTTTAATTTGTTGGGAAACTTATTTTGTTCTTTTATTACTCTGAAATAACTATGAAAAATTAATAAATCATTGCTTCAAAGAATATTTATCTATCAATTTTTAAAATTAATTATTTAATTATTCTTTGGTTTGATTTATTAGTTAATTAATTAATTTATTTATTTTGCGAACTTATTTAATCCATAAAATTGGAGTGACTTTGTAACTTTTGTGGAAAAAAAAAAAAAAAACACGGCCGGGGTAATTCTTGTTTTTTTTTTTAACTTATTGATGTTCTTAAAAACTTTAATCTAATCAATTGCATGTAATCAATCATTGCATAAAAACTTTTTTTTTAATTTCTAAATTCAATATACAAACAAAATTATTAATTGTATACCCGAAAGTTGGATTTATTTGGCTAATTTTATGTAAACAATTTTACGCTAAAATATGTTTCAAAGTCTTTTTGAAGCATATTTGAATTATTTTTAATTATTTTACTACCGTGTTTGTAATCAAAATAATCGTCTAATTATGCACAATCTTAACCCGTCAATAGCTTTTTGAAACTTTTATTTTGTTTTGTATGACAAAAATCAGTTCTCATACAAAGAGAAAATGTTATTTAAAGCAGCTGCAGAGTGGACACGGTCGCTCCCTGTCACAAAATAAACAAGGTATAGTGATCAGTGAAAAAGACAATAGGTGTCATTACTGTGTACCCCATGTCACTGGTAAACAATCAATGGCTTTGATGTTCTTTCATAATCGTGTTACGGTTTTGAAAACATTTTTTCAATCAAATCAAAGTAAAAAAAATGAAATTGCAATTGACACATTAAAATTGTGCATAATCTGATGATTATTTTGATATCAATCATGGACGTAAAATAACTGAAATTCGTTTTAATATGCTAAAAAAAAATACTTTGTAACATAGTTTAGGCTAAAAATCTTAATACAAAAAACCCTAAAATATCTCTTTTTGGGGGATATAAATAATTAATTATTTTGTTGTATTGTCAATTTAAAAAATATAATTAAAAAGTTTGACATTTTTATGATGATAAATAAATTATTTATTTTATTTATTTACCATTTATTTATTTCTCTAACACCTATTTAATCCATAAAATACTTGGAATGGTTTTTTGTACCTGTTGGAAAAAAAATTACACACACACACACCTTCACAACAAGAGTAATGTTGCTTTTTTTTTAAATAGTTTTTAAATTCAATTCAATAATTGATTTTAAATGGTTAGTGAATAAATAGATAAAACGAATTTACAGCACGTATTTAATCATTGTAAAAGGAACAATATATTTTTCTATTTAATTTTAAAATTGACGATACAAACAAATTAATTAACTATAATCCCGAAAGTTGGATTTATTTGGCTTATCTAATGTAAACAAGTTTCCGCTAAAATGTCCCTCAAAGTCTTTTTGAAGCATATTGATACTACTTTTAATTATTTTACTTCCGTGTTGGATATCAAAATAATCGTCTCATAATGCACAATATTAATCCGTCAATAGCTTTTTTGATACTTTTATTTTGTTTTGATTGAAAAAAAAACGGTTTTCTCACAAAGAGAAAATGTTATTTCAAACAGCCGCAGAGTGGACACGGTCGCTCTCTGTCACAAAATAAACAAGGTATAGTGGTCAGTGAAAAAGACAATAGGTGTCATTACTGTGTACCCCATGTCACTTGTAAACAATCAATGGCTTTGAAGTTCTTTCATAATCGTGTTAGGGTTTTGAAAACTGATTTTTTTTTTCAATCAAAAGAAAGTAAAAATATGAAATTGCAATTGACAAATAAAAATTGTGCATCATCTGACGATTATATTGATATCCATCATGGACGTAAAATAACTGAAATCTGTTTTGATATGCTTAAAAAATACTTTGTAACATAGTTTAGGATAAAAATATTAATGCAAAAAACCCTAAAAAATTTCTTTTGGGGGGATATAAATAATTAATTATTTTGTTGTATTGTCAATTTAAAAAATATAATTAAAAAGTTTGCCATTTTTATGGTGATAAATTAATTGTTTATTTTATTTATTTACCATTTATTTATTTCTCTAACAACTATTTAATCCATAAAATACTTGGAATGGCTTTTTTGTATCTTTTAGAAAAAAAAAATTACACAAAAACACAAACCTTCACAACAAGCTAGAGTAATGCTGCATTTTAGAAAATTTTATATTTTAAAATCAATTCAATAATTGATTTTTAAATGGTTAGAAAATAAATAAATAAAACTGATTTAAAGCACGTATTTTATCATTGTAAAAAGAACAATATATTTATCTATTTATTTTTTAAATTGGCGATACAAGCAAATTAATTAATTATTATCCCGAAAGTTGGATTTATTTGGCTTATTTAATGTAAACAAGTTTCCGCTAAAATGCCTCTCAAAGTCTTTTTGAAGCATTTTTTATACTACTTTTCATTATTTTACTTCCGTGTTGGATATCAAAATAATCGTCTCATAATGCACAATCTTAATCCGTCAATAGCTTTTTCGATACTTTTATTTTGTTTTGTTTTGTTTGACAAAAAACGGTTTTCTCACAAAGAGAAAATATTATTTCAAACAGCCGCAGAGTGGACACGGTCGCTCTCTGTCACAAAATAAACAAGGTATAGTGGTCAGTGAAAAAGACAATAGGTGTCTTTACTGTGTACCCCATGTCACTGGTAAACAATCTATGGCTTTGAAGTTCTTTCATAATCGTGTTACGGTTTTAAAAACCGGTTTTTTTTTTCAATCAAGACAAGGTAAAAATATGAAATTGCAATTGACAAATTAAAATTGTGCATAATCTGACGATTATTTTGATATCCATCATGAACGTAAAATAATTGGAATTTGTTTTCATATGCTTAAAAAATACTTTGTAGCATATTTTAGGAGAAATGATTTTCATATAAAAATAAAACTAAAAAAAATCAATCGGGGGGGGGGGGTATATTTAATCACTTTGTTGTCTTGTCAATTACAAAAATAAATAAATTATTTTTTATTTATTTTGTTTATCTATGTATTTGTAGATAAATTGATAAAAAAAATAAATAAATAAAATAAATAATTAGTTCATTTATTAATTTTGTATTTTTAAAGTCATTTATTTTATTTAATTTTCACTTACCCCTTCACCTTATTTATTTTGTGCCGAGTTTACTATGCAGCTCTGTATTTGTCAAGAAATAGATTGATTTGTTTTTAAAATGATTAATTTCATGCCGTTAATTAATTATATTTATTATTTCAAAGAAACTATATCAATTTTAAAAACTACAATTTTCCAAAATTCAGCATTACCCCGGCCGTGTTTTTTTTTTTAAAGTTGAAAATCACAACAAGTATTTTATGGATTAAATAGGTGTTTGCAAAATAAATAAATGAATTAATTGACTAATAAATCAAACCAAAGAATAATTAAATAATTAATTTTAAAAATTGATAGATAAATATTCTTTGAAGCAACGATTTATTAACTTTTCATAGTTATTTCAGAGTAATAAAAGAACAAAATAAGCTTCCCAACAAATTAAAAAAAAACACTACTATGTGTGTAAAATAATGTTCAAAAATTTCTTAGGTAAGTAACTCTGTGTACTAAATTGACAATCCCACATCTTAGGTAACCGTACAGTGCTCTAGGAGTGTGTAAACGTCTTCTTTTTGCTTCAATGAACATATACAGGGGCGTACTGGGGCATATACTGTGGTTTACCGTAGTTGTCTGTAGGAAACAGTAGCCATACAGTGGCATACTGTAGGCGTATCGGGGCCTACTGTATGTAACTGTGGCATGCTGGGGATACATACAGTGGCATACAGAGATTTACTGTATATACAGAGCTAGCATACCGTAGCATACTGTAGATATACCGTAGATTACTGTGAAAATGCTGTAGGATACAGAGAAAGACAGTGGATTTTCATACGGACAGGGGTTTTAAAAGCCAGTAGTGCTGTGAAGGATCCTAAATTTCCAGACAGATGTTACAGGATAGCCATTAATTGGACTTTCATCATTTCAGAGCCCAAAGAAGAAGAAGAAGATATAGACATGTTTCCGAGCAACGAAGATGATTTCTTCTTCGGTTTCCAGTATTTGATTTTACAAAAGGAAAGACATCCCTGGACAGGAGAAGTGCATCAAATCAGGGGATTCATTCAAATGAAAAGACCAGTAGGAGGACTGGATATCTGTAAAGTTCATTGTACTGCCAGATTTGCTATGTCTCACAGTACCCCAGAATTGGAAAGTATGTTTTACAAACAAGGAGGTGACTATGAAGAATATGGAGTTCTGAAACCTGAGGAGAGAAACAAAGAATTGGACCCCAGAGATTGGATACAATGGGAGATAGGAGCCTGGAAGAAACCTGAAGCCATTGAAGCTAGAGCAGCTTTAAAGAAAAAAGTTCTTAAAGTATGTAGGTTACACAAGATTTTGAATCAATAAAAAGATTGAACTGTTTTTTTTATTGTTGTTGTTGTATTTTATATAAAAACAAGGGTGTTTTAAAAAATAGATTCATTTTACATCATGAGTCTCCAGGAGATACAAGGTGATTTACTCAACTGTGAGATAGAAGCCATTGTTCATCAATGTAATTGTTTAACTGTAAAAGCTCATGGATTGAGTCAAAGTATTGCAGAGAAATTCCCACAAGCCAATCTCTATGCCACCCGCAGACCTCTAGGGACTAGAAATTTAGCTGTAGAAGAAGATAGAGGAATTCCAAGCACAATTAAGGTGTTTACCTCACAAACACCTGTGGTCATTTGTTTACTAGCTCAATGGGATTATGGAAAAGCAAGTCACCGACCTAAAAGAATTTCTACTTATCAAGACACCCCACAAAACAGAGAGCAATGGTTTCAAACTTGTTTACAAGAAATTGGGGAAAGTTTACCTTACCAGACATGCTTTTCCTTACAAGATAGGATGTAGGCTAGCCAAAGGAAATTGGACTCATTATAGACATTATATTGAACAATTTGTACACACTT